>NC_064639.1:946017343-946320374 GCF_023864345.2 Schistocerca serialis cubense | reverse complement strand
AACTCTCGGCCATCATCTTCCATCTTGAACGCCTCCAACTATCCTACGTTACCCAAAAACTCGACGCTACCCACGGTCTAATTCTCTCCATGCTCACTGCACCTGGTACTCTGTCGCGCCTCTATCACCAGGTTCCCCCAAAACGACACCTCCACACACTCCACGTCCTCTACCAACGAAACTTTAATTGCCTTCTCTTATCTGGCCATGAAATCCGTCCTGATCTGTCCTACGAGATCTAGCAGATCTCTACTACCCTCCCTCTGCTTGTCAGGGCTCTCTGCCCCCCCCCCCCCCCCACTCCTCTCCGCCCACTTCCTAATTCTTGGTTCGGAACCGCATCCCTTTCCACTCTTCCCAGATCCCTCTCCCAAACATCCATCCACTTTCCTGTGATAGCCTTATCCTTGGCACTCTACATCCACTCATCACTTCACTCATCTATAAACAGGGCGACAGTTATTGAACTATATGAATAAAACGTAATTTAGTAATAAACTACGGCCTGCACACACTTTATTCAACATGTAAACATCACTACAGATATTCGGATGTAGGTTATGAAATGTTCGATATACCTGCCATCACTGGCGATGATGTTGCGCAGTCGAATAGCGAAAGTCAGCATGACCCGCTGAAATTCGAAATATCGATGCTGTCGATGACCTCCTCAGTGGCTGTTTTCAGCTCAGCAATGGTTTTGGGGTTATTGCTGTACTCCTTGTGTTTAATATAGCCTCACAAAAAGGAGTCCATGTGTTCAGATCCGGAGAATATGGCGGCCAATCGAGGCCAATGCCAGTGGCCTCTGGGGCCCCCCCACAGCCAGAATGTGGTCCCAAAAGTGCTCTTCCAGGACATCACTCCCCTACTTCGATGGGGTCGAGATCCGTCTTGCATGAACCACATCTCGTCGAAAAAATGGTTCAAATGGCCCTGAGCACTGTGGGACTTAACATCTGAGGTCATCAGTCCCCTAGAACTACTTAAACCTAACTAACCTAAGGACATCACACACATCCATGCACGAGGCAGGATTCGAACCTGCGACCGTAACAGTCGCGTGGTTCCGGACTGAAGCTCCTAGAACCGCTCGACCACAACGGCCGGCACTAAATACTGATCTACCCTGTATAATAAAACTACATCGATCCCTGCAGTCAATCAGTCCCCGACGATGAAGAGGGGTTCGTATTCGAAAGTTGGAAGAGGGGTTTGTATTCGAAAGCTCGAGTTTCAATTAAAACATGACGGGACTCGAATACGGAGAAAATTCTGTACGTGAATGCTGGCGCAAAAACCACCCAGGTCATTTCCTTCTTTACTTCCTCGTGGCTTGTTCGTTTGTGCAAGGGACCTGACATCGATTGGACATAAAACGCTAATTCTGATTCTTAGTGCCGTGCTGAAGAGCTGTGCGAACACCTACGTGCATTGACTAATTGGACGCGCACGGGAAGGCCGAGGTGCGCCGACTACGGATGCTGGCTGTGCACGTGTCTGGCAGAGACAAGGAGCGCAATACGTGAGCGAGGACGGCCCGCGCTTCCGGAGGCGGAAGAAGCTCCAGCTTCCAGCTGTGATACCAGCCAAAGGCAGAGGCAGCGGCGGCGGCGGCGACCTGGATGGCAAGTGGGCCGTCGCTTTCTACCGGTGGACCGCTCCACGCGACACGACACCTGCCCTCACCCTGCGACAGCCAGGCCTTCCGCGCAGCCACTTTGCTCCACAGCCCTCAGGTCGCCACTGTGGTCTGTTCAGAACTGGTTCAGGAGCGACACTTCAGCACGAACACTTGGAGGCGCGGAGCGGAGTTGCACCGTCCCGCCCAGAACAACCGCACAATTTCACATTTCATTCAACTCGCCCAAACTCGCAAACTATTCTATGTATAGAGATGCAATTGGCGTGAGTGTCTTCTGGTGGGGCTGGACTATGTTTTCATTTTACACTACTGGCCATTAAAATTGCTACACCACGAAGATGACGTGCTACAGACGCGAAATTTAACCTACAGGAAGAAGTTGCTGTGATATGCAAATGATTAGCTTTTCAGAGCACTCACACAAGGTTGGCGGCGGTGCCACATCTACAACGTGCTGACATGAGGAAAGTTTCCAACCGATTTCTCATACACAAACACCAGTTGACCGGCGTTGCCTGGTGAAACGTTGTTGTGATGCCTCATGTAAGGAGGATTGATAAAGGCCTATCGCGATTGCGGTTTATCGTATCGCGACATTGCTGCTCGCGTTGGTCGAGATCCAATGACTGTTAGCAGAATATGGAATCGGTGGATTCAGGAGGGTAATACGGAACGCCGTGCTGGATCCCAACGGCCCCGTATCACTAGCAGTCGAGATGACAGGCATCTTATCCGCATGGCTGTAACGGATCGTGCAGCCACTTCTCGATCCCTGAGTCAACAGATGGGGACGTTTGCAAGACAACAAACATCTGCACGAACAGTTCGACGACGTTTGCAGCAGCATAGACTATCAGCTCGGAGACCGTGGCTGCGGTTACCCTTGACGCTGCATCACAGACAGGAGCGCCTGCGATTGTGTACTCAACGACGAATCTGGGTGCACGAATGGCAAAAAGTCATTTTTTCGGATGAATCCAGGTTCTGTTTACAGCATCATGATGGTTGCATCCGTGTTTGGCGACATCGCGAAGAACGCACATTGGAAGCGTGTATTCGTCATCGCCATACTGGCGTATCACCCGGCGTGATGGTATGGGGTGCCATTGGTTACACGTCTCGGTCAGCTCTTGTTCGCATTGATGGCACTTTGAATAGTGGACGCTACATTTCAGATGTGTTACGACCTGTGGCTCTACCCTTCATTCGATGCCTGCGAAACCCTACATTTCAGCAGGATAATGCACGACCGCATGTTGCAGGTCCTGTGCGGGCTTCTCTGGATACAGAAAATGTTCGACTGCTGCCCTGGCCAGCACATTCTCCAGATCACTCACCAATTGAAAACGTGTACTCAATGGCGGGCGAGTAACTGGCTCGTCACAATACGCCAGTCACTACTCTCGATGAACTGTGGTATCGCGTTGAAGCTGCATGGGCAGCTGTACCTGTACACGCCATCCAAGCTCTGTTTGACTCAATGCCCGGGCGTATCAAGGCCGTTATTACGGCTAGAGGTGGTTGTTCTGGGTATTGATTTCTCAGGATCTATGCAACCAAATTGCGTGAAAATGTAATCACATGTCAGTTCTAGTATAATATATTTGTCCAATGAATACCCGTTTATCATCTGCATTTCTTCTTGGTGGAGCAGTTTTAATGGCCAGTAGTGTAGTTTTATATGCCGCAATAAATTTTTAAGACGATGCACGGAAGCTTTATAAAAATGCATTTTCTGGCGATAGTCAAACTAGTTGGAGTGCGCAGCCGCAAAACCTCTGCACCTAGTCCACTGCTGCACTCAGTTTGTCAACTGCAGAATGTACAGATGTGCAGCACCGATATGGAAAACTTCTAACCACTCCAAACTAGTGGAGACGTAATGTTCAGGGTGTTTGAGACCAACTCCTACTGAAAAACTTTATCCCACTGTAGGAATTACGCGACTTCATGTAAGGGTCGTCGCAGCAGAAGTCAAACGGAGAAAACAAATAGCTTATCTGGGAAATCCGCTGCGTGGCCTTCAAATACCGCCATCCAGACTAACCTAGGAGGAGCTTTTTAAGGACGAGTGAATGACTTACTGGTAACGCTGAAACACGCAGAATGGAACTGTGGGGAGGTCATGCAGGGCTGCCTGTCACATTCTGGAAGTCCCCCTCTGCTGGCATTCACCTTTAATATCTCACGTGCAAGTCCCTTAATCAACTGAGGACGGGAGTTTCAATATGTAAACCCACCATTCAGTTACTAAACCGTACCGGGCTATTACCCGTCTCACCCTATAGGAGGAGACGGATAATACACAGAAGGTACAAGAGCCAAGAGGGGATAATAAGAGTGAACGACCAAGAACGAAGTGCTCGGATTAAAAAAGGGTGTAAGACAGGGACGTAATCTTTCGCCCCTGCTGTTCAATCTGTACATCGAAGAAGCAATGATGGCAATAAAAGAAAGGTTCAGGAGTAGAATTAAAATTCAAGGCGAAAGGATATCAGTGATACTATTCGCTGATGACATTGCTATCCCGAGTAAAAGTAAAGAAGAATTAAATTAAATGGTTCAAATGGCTGTAAGCACTATGGGACTTAACATCTGAGGTTACCAACAAGTGGCTTATCTGTTCTTAAAAAGCTCTTTCGAGATCTAAGTCTGAATGGTGGCATCTCATAGTCACGCAGTGGATGGTACAAATCAGCAGTTTGCTTTTTAGCGCTCGACTTCTGCTGTGACGACCCTTCTCTTACGCGGAGTAATTTCTGTAACGGGATCAATTTTCTCAGCAGTGGTTGGTGTCAGATACCCCGCCACACTGCGTCTGGTCTCATTGACAGCGACATCTACTTGTCTTCCAGATTGGTACCGCCTATTTTGCAGCTGACAAGCAGAGTGTAGCAATGGCTTATGTGCAGAGGACATGAGCTTGCGCATCCAAACCATTGGCAGTCAGTTTTCATATAATGTGTGTATGTATGTGTATGTGTATTGAAACCGGGCACCTAGAAACGACGGAGAGGCTTCGTCCCGCCGTAGCCTTCAGTGGTTCACAACCCCACAACAGGCCACAGCAGTCCCGAGTGTAACCCCAAATGTTTGCGCGGTACAGTAATTATGGTGTACACGTACGTGGAGACAGTGTTTGAGCAGTGTAATTGAGGCGGAATAAGGGGAACCAGCCCGCATTCGCCGAGGCAGATGAAAAACCACCTTAGAAACCATCCACAGGCTGGCCGGCACCTCGACAATAATCCGCCGGGCGGATTCGTGTCGGGTACCGCCACGCCTTCCCGTTCAGAAAGCAGGGCGTTAGACTGCGCGGCTAGCCGGGCGGGCTTCACATAATGTTGTTTCTTGCGCTCAATTTCTGTTTAACATTTCGGCAGTGTTTTTTAAAGGTTAAAGTTGTTGTTAGTTTTACGCCGAGGTAGTTTGTTGTAATTGCAGAGCAGTGGACAATGTTTCGTTGCCTCCATTTTATTTATAGCTTCCTCCTATCTTGTTTGCTTCTTAGCTGAAAGTGAAAAGCACGCTGGTTTTACGGCATTCGACTTCAGAGTGTTGAGGGTGTAGTATGTTGAGAACTCTTCCCGTGATTACTCACTTTGTCTTCCACCTTTTCGAATGAGTAACCCCGTGTTGCCACCATTGTATCATCGTCCTACACATGTTCCATTATTCTTAAACAATCAAGTTTGCCTAGATCGCTAGTATATCTTTTTACAACTACGAGTATTATCGGTTTCTACATATCTACGCTGTCATCATCTGATCTTGTAACACCATTAGATGTACATACTTTTTACAACACTGAAAGTCACATGGTGATGTTGCGTTAAATACCACAAATTAAAACAAACAACATGTGCTGATATCCGAGCATACACTTAGTGATTTTGCGTCAAATACCACAAATTAAAACAAACAAGATGTTGTGCTGATGTCCCAGCATACACTAATCGCTTGATTAGTGTATGCTGAGACATCAGCACAACATGTATGTTTTAACCGTGTGATATTTTATTTGTAACATGGTGATGTTCCCGGCCACTTTTTATCACAATTTGAGACAACATCACTATGTGATTTTCAGTGTTGTAAAACTCACGTACATCTAACAACGTTACAAAATCCGATGATGACGACTTAAATTTGTCGAAATCGATAATAGTAATGAAAAGAATTACTAGCGATCTTGGCAAATTTGATTCTTCAAGAATAATGTAACCTTCAAATCGTGTCCAACGATTCAAACATATACTACATATATTGCTTGACCGTCGGGTAAATTGGCTGGTCGTTGGTGTAGATGCTATAGATGAGGGAGATAAGAACACTGCCTCGAGCTAACCCCACACTCTGTGTTCTCCCGTGGCTGTTCTTATTTTGGAGCGAAACACAGAAGTGTTCATTCTGCAGGATTATTTTTGTAAATTTTGTCAAACAATAATACTGCCCTCGTCAGCCAGAGACTGTGGTCATGTGGGTGTGAGCTGCGTTTGCGTGTGTGTTTTGTCTAATTCCGAAGAATTCCTTTTTGGCGGAAAGCTTACTTGTTTGACAGTCTTTTTGTGGCGCCTATCTGCAGCTCAACATCTCTGCTATATGGTAACAGCAATCTATCCTTTCTTTATAATGCTGTCATTACTTCATCCTGGATTTTCCAGCGTTTGATTTTAATAATACTTTGTTGTTTGATAGAGTCTATAGATAGTTCGTTTATGGTTTGTGGTATCATAAGAAGCGCTAAGGTCTGTGAAGGCAGCGTCGGTCACTTGTCCTCGTTTGTGCTCATCCCGTAATGTTGTATGAAATGAAGCTACTTGCCCACAGTACGATCTGCTTACTGTGACACCTCTTCCAACCTGCTGTAGAAATACATACAGAAACAGAGTATAAGCATTTGCCGAATCACTCTCACAACTTGGAACTTCACAACATGCAAGGTTTTATGTTGCTATTCTGTGCTTGGGAACGGACCAGTCGTAGGGCTGCAACATGTGTGGACCGCAAACGAAGCGATAGCCGCTGGAAGAGAGAGAAGTAGTGTAATAACAAAGAATGAGCTTTATGGCCGAAAGCTAGCTAGAGCTTGTAAATGGAGACGTCGTTTGACTAGTTAACAGGATTCTCTGAGAAATTTTTACACTCAGGGAGAAAGAGGTTGTATATAAAATATTACTTGTGGAGAAAGTTGTGCTCCTTGCCCCCTGGCCCCGATATGGGCTGGTGTGGGACAAGGAAAAGCGAAGTTTTACAGTTCAAAATTGTCCCTCTATCGACAGACGGACCGTAAGAACTTCCAGCGTCGTGGAAATGGGTAAACTCGTGAAAGCACTGGCCGCGCGCGCTAGGTCGGTGATAAAGGCGGTGTATCAAGCGGGACCCACCTTGGCCCTCCGGACGTTGCCCAAGCATCCGGAGTCTTTCTGGGTCTCCGGGTCCGCACTTGCAGGCGTGGCCAGTGTGGTAACAGGTGAAGCCTCATTAGGTACGGACAGGACGTTCTTACCACGCCGCTCACCCGCCGGTGGTGATCGTTAGAAGACCTCCGCTGAAATAAAAAAAAGGTGATTTTTACTTGTATTGGCTTGCGGCCTGGTGTAAGCTTTTTTTGTTTATGTGGCGTGGACACTTTGCTTTTTTACGTGTCTTAAAAATGTTCGCCGTAAGAAAGTATATTTTGTGATAGCACTTATGTGAAAACACGTTTAAGATTTTTTGGTTTACTTTATATCCATGTGGAACATTTCACTTAGGATTTATGGAAGAGACATTGGCATACCTCTTTTCGTAAATACCTCTTTTTTTGTAAATATGTGTTTTCTTTCTTTCTTTCTTGGGGCCTTTGTCCCGCTTCACGCGGGGTCGGCTGTGTTACTATTGATTTGGCAGTGTTAGTTGCAGAGGGTGGCCGGATGCCTTCCTGACACCACCCCGAAGCCCCCGGGATGGAATTAATGTACCCCAGCTGTCTGCACCTAGTGGAAGCCATGTAATTTTGCGAACGTTTTCAAATGTCTGCGAGTCGCGAAACTGAGGCAGAACATGGGGACCAGCCCGGGATTCACCTAGTGGGATGTAGAAAACCGCCTAAAAACCACATCCAGGCTGGCCGGCATACCGGCCCTTGTCGGTAATCCGTCGGGCGAATTCGATCCGGGGCCGGCGCCCCTACCCGAGTCCAGGAAGCAGCACACTAGAGCTCTCGGTTACCCTTGCGGCTACTTTTTGAAAATATATGTATGTGTTATGTATTATGTCAATCTCCTCAGCGTGGATCTTTGGAACAAAAAAAAACACACACACACACTTTTAATCTAATCTCAGATGCTGTTTACAAGTCCGGCCACCCAACGTAAGTTAAGACTGTAACATAAATAAGTCCGTTTGATGGGTTACACTATACTCGCCCTCTTGAAACTGACTTCAAAGCCGCAACTTTGCGGTAATGGAGATTACGAAACAAAAGGAAACTATAATCCAAGTTACGACAGTCTTTGCAGCAGATCGTCATCCAAAACCATCCACATTTAATTTGATTGGAGATTTTTAGGGTTCAGTAGCTCAGTGGGTACAAAAGGAATCTTTATAGGTTCACTCTGTTGTACGTCTGTTTGTCTGTCTGCACGTCTGTTAAGATCCCTTTTTCTCAGGAACGGGTAGCAGCATCAACTTGAAATTTATGTCAAGTACTAAGGTACCGTCCCTTGGCGGTGTAAAACATTAAAGCATCTAAATGCATTCAAAAGACACAGCCATTTACGTGACACATTTTGATACTCGCAAATTTACTCTTAACTGGCTTAGCAACCGTTGTTTCGCTTGCGTAGTCTACATGGTCTGCACAATTTTTTTAGTGAGTTTCTTTAATCAAATTTTTACGTTGTTCACAAACAGCAACGCCTTCTACACTTTTCACGCTAATTAAGTCCGTAGAAGCATGGTCTTTTCCGAATGCACCTCTGACTGAAAAAGAATTCTGATAGCTAGAGTCCAAGGCTTAATTGTTAATCATACCTTTCTTGTACTGATATTTCCACAAGCGCTTCCATCCTGTAACACATATTTCTTTATATCCAACTGAGAAGTGGAAACACGTATTTTTTTATTTCTGACAGAAAGATCAAATATCAATTTAGATTCAAAATTTTTTTGATCTAACGAAATACGTTCTTAAAAATTTTCGCTTCCTGTGTCACCCCCTAAGAGATTGAATCTCCAAAAACAGTGAAACGACTATATTTTTTAATTTCTAACAGCTTTAGCTTTGAAAATATTTTCGTAGCGAAAAAATTTCATAAAACTTTTCATCCCCTACTTCTCTCCCTTAGGCAGCTGAATTTCCAAAAACACTGAAACACTTGTTTAATTTTGTTTCTAACCGAGGAGTCAAACACCAATTTTTACAGAAGTAGCTTTAAAAATGCCTTAGTAGTTCTTTAACAATGGTAGTTTTTCAAAAAAACTTCCACCCTCTATTTTACCCCCTTAACGGTTGAATGTCCAAAAACGCTGAAACACGTATTTTTTTTATTTCTGACTGAAAGACCAAATATCAATTTTCGTGGATCTGTCTTCAAAACTACTTTCATAGCGAAATATTTTTGAAAGTCTTTCATCACATGTTCCACCTACTGTATAAGATCCATATCCTGTCCAAATTTCGAGCCCCTATGCTTAGTGGTTTCAGCTTGGCGATGACGGGTCGAATCAGTCTAGTGCTAGTGATTAAAATTCTTCTGGGTATTATGCCGCGTCATTGCTAAAAACTAACAACACCAATAAACTAAAACCGACGTTTCGGCCGAATTGCAATAGCTTTAAGAATGCATTCAGTGAAATATTTTCATAAAACATTTCATCCTCCTATTTCACACCATTATGGGTTAAATTTCCAAAAATTCTAAAATACGTATCTCTTTTTTTCTCACCAAGAAACCAAATACCAATTTTCGTAGGTCTAGCTTTAAAATTGCCTTAATAGCGACATGTTCTCAAAAAAAATTTCGTCCAATTCACCCCCTTAGGGGTGGAGTTTTGGAAAATCCCTTCTTAAACGACATCTACAGTGTAAGGTCAACACCCTCTCCTAATTTCAAGTGTTTATCCTCTGCGATTTGGGCTGAGCGATGACGCATCAGTCAGTCGTGTCACTGACTTTTACACTGAGACATTAAGTTTTACCGAACCCTGATAACTGGAGTCCTACTAGCATTAGTCCGGTTTTTAGTTTTGTGGGAATTAGGCCATGGTCCAAGGGATATGACTGACCGTGAAAGCCTGCACTGTGTAATCGAGATTCAGGTTTTCCGAAATTTTCCTACGTAGCTTAAGGCAAATGCCCAGTTGGTTCCATTGAAAGGGTCCAGTTGATTTCCTTCTCCATCCTTCCGTCTCTTCCTTCAACAGAAGGTGGAAACCTAACCTTCTTTCCTTCTTTTACTGTTGCATCAACGGTTAAAATCTGCCACATCCCAATCACTGGCACGTTGAACCACCCCGTCCAAGGTATGTGGGGACAGGAGCGTTCTCTGTGCAACACGACGGCTGTATCTCAACTGCACACGAGAGTGTATAGGTTTTATATTGTTACCACATCTTATGCTTGTATAAACTGACATACAAGATAAGGAAGCACTTTGTGCAGCTGCCAAGAATACTCCTCGTACTTCTAAACATCTCACCACACAAGCATCTAGCACTCCCTTTCACCAACGTTTCCTACAAATGACACAATCTTTCCATAAAGTTTTGTCAGATAATGTAATTTCTATGAATTAAATGATGTAGTATATTTTTCCGGAAATTTGAACTGTCCTGTATGGTACCATTACACTAGACTGACGTCACTCTTTCCACCTCTTTAACACAACAAACTGTAGCAAAAAATTTTTAAACAGACGAATTTTGATGAGGTCTGTAATATTGTGTATCACTGGAACTGTATTTTCGTAGTACGCAAGTATGAATACGAAAACTACTAAATGTGGCATGTTAGCTTCGAAAACACTGAAAGCAACATGGCTGCTGCTAGATTTGCTTTTATCAGCCATTCACAGCACAGTACGCGTGACCTCAAGAAAACGTCACCTTTTCATTACACTAACGCACAAACGTCTCGTAATTGGTGATGTATTCGGGAAGTTAAATGCTGCTCTTTTCGCTCATAGCAATTTTAGCTGTGCTCTTAGCCCCAGCCTAACAATAGGAAATAGCGACGTATTCAGAAAAAAAAACAGCCAAATATTTGTGACAATCTATGCTATGGTCCCAGCCTAACCGTAACCTCAGTCACCTGTCCTGTCATGTGATTGGCTGAGTAGCTCACGTGTTTTGCGCTGTGATAGGCTGACAGAAGCTAAACGAACAGCCACCATGTTGATTTCATCCTTTCCAAAGATATTTGGTGGTTTTCGCTTTCATACTTTCGTGTTACGAAAATACACACTTTCAATGACACACCGCATTAAATATTTCCTTAAAACGCATAATTTTCGGTATTGTCAGTTGTGCTACAGAGGCAGGAAGTGTGACATCGCTCTACGAAATCTTTAATAACTTTATTTATAAATTTAGGATGGCATTGGTTTATTGATTAATTTTTCTTTCGATTTGTTTCAGGTAAGTGCAGACATTCATACAATTTAGATGTGTCATAGAGCGGAAGAGTCATTTACCATACGAGCAGCAAAAAGGTAAGTTTCTATTAACATCAATACGACTGACGTTTTCCTTTGTTTTCCGTCTAAGCTGCAATCTTGGTGAATGTAGAACTGTAAGTAATAAATTATTGTATAAATAGTGACTCATAGACTCACAGATGTCTGAAGATGTTAACGTTAGGCCAAAAAGTGGTAATTCTTGTATACTTCACTACAATAGAGGAGACAGTTATCAGTTGCGTATTTATCGTAAACAAGTTTTTATACTCTATATGTAAATAAATCAATTTAGGCGATTCATTAAACAATATCACTTCATGTTTCCCAGTTCAGTTTGAACATACCTTTTGTTTATAATATCATAGACGGGCAATAAAAGACAAATTCTCTTATATTATTTAAAAACTGTCGTAGGTTGCAGAATGTTCTTTATTAAGAATAACGCATATGGCCCGGACAGGGCATCACCAGGTTAATTGAAAATACACCGAAGAGACGAAGAAAATTGTATACCTGCCTAATATCGTGAAGGACTCCCGCCAGCACGCAGAAGTGCCCCAACACGCCGTGGCGTGGACTCGGCTAACGTCTGAAGCAGTGCTGGACGGAACTGACGCCATGAATCATGCAGGGCTGTCCATAAATACGTAAGAGTACGAGAGGGTGGATATCTCTTCTGAACAGCAAGTTGCAATGCATCTCACCTATGCTCAATATGTTCATGTCTGGGGAGTCTGGTGGCCAGCGGAAGTGTTTAAACTCAGAAGAGTGTTGCTGGACCACTCTGTAGCAAATCTGGACGTGTGGCGTTTCACATTGCCCTGCTGAAATTGCCCAAGTCCGTCGGAATGCACAATAGACATGAATCGATGGCAATGAATGGATGCAGGTGACCAGACAGGATGCTTACGTACATATCACCTGTCAGATCGTATCTAGACGCATCAAGCATCCTATGTCACTCCAACTGCACACGCCCCACGCCTCCACCAGCTTGATCAGTCTCCTGCTGACATGCAGGGTCCATGGATTCATGAGGTTGTCTCCATACCAGTACACATCTATCTCCTCGATACAATTTGAAACGAGACTCGTCCGACCAGGCAACATGTTTCCAGTCATCAACAGTCCAATGTCGGTGTTGACGGCCCAGGCGAGGCGTAAAGCTTTGTGCCGTGCAGTCATTAAGGGTACACGAGCGCACCTCTGTCTCCTTACGCCCATATCGATGATTTTTCGTTGAATGGTTCGCACGATGACACTTGAGAATGGCCCAGCATTGAAATCTGCAGCAATTTGAGGAAGAGTTGCACTTCTGTCACGTTGAACGATTCTATTTAGTCTTCGTTGGTCCCGTTATAACAGTATATTTTTTCCGGCCGCAGCGACGTCGGAGATCTGATGTTTTACCGAATACCTGATATTCGTGGTACACTCGTGAAGTGGTCGTAAGGGAAAATGCCCACTTCTTCGCTAACTCGGAGATGCCGTGTCCCATCCCTCCAGCGCCGACTGTGTCATCACATTCAAACTCACTTAACTCTTTATAACCTTTCATTGTAGCAGCAGTAACCGATCTAACAACCGCGCCAGACACTTGTCTTAAGTAGGCGTTACCGACCGCAGCGCCGTATTTTGCCTGTTTACATATCTCTGTATTTGAATACCCATATCTATACCAGTTTCTTTGGCGCTTTAGTGTATAACGGAACGACGATATTACAGTATATCCGGCATGGTCTTATTCTGGACTACAATAAAGGCAAATAAGCTTCAAAAACCGACCGAAAAAAATTATATAGAGTAACACAATGTAACTCACGTTAAAAGATCAGAAATTGTCTGCCAAAAAGCACCCACCAGGAAGGCACGATGCCACATAAAACATACTAAAAGCCAACCTATGGGGAAAATTATTAAAAATTAATGGAATAAAATCACCGGGATCAGGCATCAGTAGAGAGTGAAGGAGAAACCGAAAAATGCGTATTACCTCATGGAGGCGACGACAGGCTTTCCAGCGCAGAAAAATTCTTTCTATGTATTATGCTGATTTGGATACAACATTCCAGAGGCATTAGTTTGGCCGAATATATGTCGTAAATAATTGATTATGTCATGGGATAGTGAAAATTTTGATGGAAATTTTCTGTTTTCAGCTACAGGCTCATGACCTAGAACTTGGAAGACTGTCACTCTTAGGGATTTGTGCACACCGTTTTTATGACGGCTGTACTGTTCGGAGTAGCAGGCAATCTTGTCAGAAGTTAACGACCTTGTAGTGAAGGAAATCAAAATTAAATTTTCGTTTGTATTTACTAGCATTGATTGGTCGTGTGTGTTTTTGTACAACTGACCATGAAATTTTAAATTTTATACCAGACATTTTAAGATGCTTTTACACAATTCTATCAACACGCAAAGATTTGAAAATAAGCTTTAGTGATTGCAGCCGGTTATCGAATAAAGACTGATATAAATGCTAAAATTTGATATGAGTAACTTCAGTTATAAAACCATCTAACGCATTTGTCGTTTCATCAACCGTTTACTGACACCTTTCAAGTATTTTCAAGTTAGTTGCACTCTTCTTCGACGACTTCCGTAACGAAACGTTATAGTTATATTTGTTAGACTGAAATTGTCTACTCAGTGTTTATTTTTCATCACTTGTTGAATGTACCTCCACCTAAAAAAAACTGTTCCTTTTTCTTAGATAATCTAACCGTTTCTGCGTGACATAAAAATTAATACTTTACCAAAAAAAAAAAAAAAAAAAAAAAAAAAAAACCGCTCTACATGTCATCATTTTGGTATCTTTTGTATCTTGTCATTACTTTTTATATCTTTTGTATCTCCTATGCAAATAATATCTGTGGAAGTCGAACGTCATTTTATATGTCTGTGCAACATTCAGTTGTCACCTGAAGATGGCCTAAGGAGCCGAAAGCCGATTCCTGATCGAATATAAACACAATTTTGCTGAGCATTAGGAAGCGTTTCCTATTTAGTATTCTACTTAAGAATTTATGCACTGTTAATAAAGTATGAAGAGTAAATAAAATCTGTTCTTTATTGCACATCATACGAAAAGCCAGTATATAGTAGCTGCCATAAATAATAAAATACAACTCTTGTGTTACTTTCAATTTTTATAGGACGTTTAGGTTTTTGTAATTTATTTACTATAATGGTAGACTTACATTTACCTTGTGCGCAATATTTTTTTATGAATGTGGTACATTTAAGCAATATTTTTCACTAACGCTTCATTTTTACCAAACCTACTTAGAAAATAATGAAACTAGGCAAACTGCCTTGAAACACTGCAGAAAGGTAGTTTTACCTCGGTGAGAGGGGAGCGGGGTTGTAGGGGCGCAGCTTTCGTAATTTCCCAGGGGCAGAGTAAACCTCGCTGGAGCTCTGCTGGTGGAACACACAGGTGCACGATACTGAGTCACTCTATACTCAAGAGCCAAACTTGAGGCATTTGATGTGTTTACCTGACATCTCGAAATTGTTCCTGCTAGTCTGTTTAACATGACGATACAAGCTCCCAATTACATTTACAGTTGTTACACTACTAGCCATTAAAATTGCTACACCACGAAGATGACGTGCTACAGAAACGAAATTTAACCGACAGGAAGAAAATGCTGTGACATGCAAATTATTAGCATTTCAGAGCACTCACACAAGATTGGGCCAGTGGCGACACCTACAACGTGCTGACATGAGGAAAGTTTCCAACCCATTTCTCATACACAAACAGCAGTTGACCGGCGTTGCCTGCTGAAACATTGTTATGATGCCTCGTGTAAGGAGGAGAAATGCGTACCATCACGTTTCTGACTTTGATAAAGGTCAAATTGTAGCCTATCGCGATTGCTGTTTATCCTATCGCGACAATGCTGCTCGCGTTGGTCGAGATCCAATAACTGTTAGCAGAATGTGGAATCGGTGGGTTCAGGGGGGTAATAGAGAACGCCGTGCTGGATCCCAACGGCCTCGTATCACTAGCAGTCGAGATGACAGGCATCTTATCTGCATGGCTGTAACGGATCGTGCAACCACGTCTCCATCCGTGAGTCAACAGATGGGGACGTTTGCAAGACAACAACCATCTGCACGAACAGTTCGACGACGTTTGCAGCAGCATGGACTATCAGCTCGGAGACCATGGCTGTGGTTACCCTTGACGCTGCATCACAGACAGGAGCGCCTGCGATGGTGTACTCAACGACGAACCTGGGTGTACGAATGGCAAGACGTCATTTTTTCGGATGAATCCAGGTTCTGTTTACAGCATCATGATGGTCGCATCCGTGTTTGGCGACATCGCGGTGAATGCAAGTTGGAAGCGTGTATTCGTCATCGCCATACCGGCGTATCACCCGGCCTGATGGTATGGGGTACCATTGGTTACACGTCTCGGTCACCTCTTGTTCGCATTGACTGCACTTTGAACAGTGGACGTTACATTTCAGATGTGTTACGACCCTTGGCTCTACCCTTCATTCGATCCCTGCCAAACCCCACATTTGAGCACGATAATGCACGACCGCATGCTGCAGGTCCTGTACGGGCCTTTCTGGATACCGAAAATGTTCGACTGCTGCCCTGGCCAGCACATTCTCCAGATCTCTCACCAATTGAAAACATCTGGTCAATGGTGGCCGAGCAACAGGCTCGTCACAATACGCCAGTCACTACTCTTGAAGAACTGTGGTTTCGTGTTGAAGCTGCATGGGCAGCTGTACC
The DNA here is from genome assembly GCF_023864345.2 of Schistocerca serialis cubense. Classification (NCBI taxonomy): domain Eukaryota; kingdom Metazoa; phylum Arthropoda; class Insecta; order Orthoptera; family Acrididae; genus Schistocerca; species Schistocerca serialis. Next base: position 946,304,306 of record NC_064639.1, on the reverse strand, counting down.
TGTACACGCCATCCAAGCTCTCTTTGGTTCAATGCCTAGGAGTATCAAGGCCGTTATTACGGCCAGAGGTGGTTATTCTGGGTACAGATTTCTCAGGATCTATGCACCGAAATTGCGTGAAAATGTAATCACATGTCAGTTCTAGTACAATATATTTGTCCAATGAATACCCGTTTATCATCTGCATTTCATCTTGGTGTAGCAATTTTAATGGCCAGTAGCGTAATTACTATCAATGTTCAATATCAGTGAACACACTGGACGCTACAAAAGATTGTATGACAGACAAATATGTTCTGGAAAAGGATTCTATTTCAGTATGCACAATTTGCTCGAAAAATAAACGGAACGCAGTGATGAATGTAAACTTCACTAAAACATGTACGTATGACATGTATGTTATCCCAGTTACACACAGCGTTTGAAAAATGTCGCTGACAGTAGGGGTATCAGACTGGAGCATGGTCTGCCTTCCTTCTTCGCCTGAAGAACAGTAGGTCCTGTAAATGCTGATATGGTTGCAGTGCAGGAGCCGCCTCCAGGCGACAGTGGGGGAACGCGGAGCCCACTCCCGGAGGCAGCAGGCAGCAGGGCAGGTAGAAGCAGCGGCCGGCGCCAAGGCCGCTGCGCGTTCCAGACACGGCCTCTCATGGCCACGGGACCAGGCGTTCTCTACAGCATAGGCAGCGCGTTGACCACCTCCGCCAGTGGCAGCCACCGACTTTAACCATGTCACTACCATTTTCTTCGGGGTGAAAGACATTAACGTATGGTTGTTTAATGTCGTAGTCACAAGTAACAATATGGAAAAAAAAAATTCCCAAAGTTCCGTTTTCAGACGCGTGGTGGCTTGGGACATAGAGCGTTATTCGTAAGTAGCTCCAGGGTTTCATAAGATGTCTGGGCAAAAATAAAAAAAAAAGGACATAATGAACATAGACGCACGTCAGTGGATAGAACGTCTCTCCAAGTTCGTAACTCACATTACAGGTGTTCCATATGGGCACCGTTCGGGACGCGCAAACGTCATTGCCGGCCGGTGTGGCCGAGCGGTTCTAGGCGCTTCAGTCTGGAACCGCGCCACCGCTAATATCGCAGGTTCGAATCCTGCCTCGGGCATGGATGTGTGTGATGTCCTTAGGTTAGTTAGGTTTAAGTAGTTCTTAGTTCTAGGGGACTGATGACCTCAGATGTTAAGTCCCATAGTGCTCAGAGCCATTTGAACCAAACGTCATTACCTGCGTGAAGTTCATTGCCACCAATTGTCCGGTAAGGCGTGACAGCAGCCCGCTTTGCAAATCTACTCAAAGAATTGCCTACCTGCAGGTGCGAACTATTTCAATGCGACAACACGCATCTGACGATCTATGTACATTTTCTGACACACCTGCTCCTTATCGCAACTACGCCACAGCGTATACTACGAGTAGAAACTTGAAGAGATGCCCTACCCACTCGTGTGGCTTTTTAGTAGATCTTTTACTTTTCGCTCAATCATCTTATGCATTCACGGAGGTACTTATGAACAATCCTCTATCGACCCACTGACAGAGGACTATTTTTACATGGAATCAATATGAGGTTCCAGTGGTTATGACATGTCTGATCATCTTGTACTTTCATCCACGAAGCGTATTTTCAAAAAAGCGCTTGCATTATATTTAGGATTACAAATATTTTACATTTCGTTAGATTATTTCAGATGGCAAGCTCTTTACTTTTACATGCGAATTCGAGAGTCCCATGTGACAGCAACATCGGTCCTTCTACTTGTGATACGGTGTGAAACACTTTTCACACTAAGCAATTTGACACATGGTACATAATGTCCTTGCTCTAGTTTCCTTCTTTCTCTTGGCGCACCCTGATCATCTTTTTGTTAAACTTTGAGTTGGCAGATGGTCCCCAACATTCAACACACTTACAGATTTGGATACAGGATTTGGGCGACCAGCAGATCCCTTTCTTTTCACAACCGCTTTTTTCTCACTGCAATCATTTTTTCTACAAATGGGATAAGAAAATCAGTCAATGACATTTTTATGGCCAGACGTTTAGCAAGCAGAAGCGTTATTTTTGGTACATCTGTTACAGTAAAATGTCAGGAAGTGCCATGTCGGTGGTTTAAAATTTCTACCGTGCCCCTAACTGCGAATGTGTGGATGGGAATATAAACTTCTCCAGGCGTTTAATTCAATGTTTGCGTGTAGACATGTATAGAAGGGAACAGGAACTTCTCCAGGCGTCTTATCAGTCAGTGGTTGTGTATTATAAAAAATGGAAATTATTAGAAGTTACAGGAGAGCGAGAAGTAAAATATTGTGTTACTGTGACCACCGCCAGGGAAGCCCCCTCTACTGGTCCACTAAAAGACACCGCCACCAGAAAAGTATGTCCAGCCATAGGTAACCTAGGAGAGTGGATCTCCGCAAACCAGACCGAGAATCTAGTCACAGACACTAGATACACCAAGTCTGAAAGGGCTTACCACTCCTTCAAAAGTAGCTATTCGTCCAAGTGTCCTCAAACTCCGACACAACTGCTGGTAGTGAAACCTGCTGTTCTGTTGCCTGCAAATGCCTCGTAATGACCAGGAAGGATCCATTCAGAAAACTGCAGATCGAGCAGAGGAAAATCCAGAGGAGATTACTAGGACCTGTAAGAGAACAGGAAGAAATTCACAGAATCCGGGACAAAGACGAGCTGTACCAATTGGTCATGTATGTAACGAAAAGGCCACAGGCCTTCCATGGACGTCTAATCCCCATGAATAACAGGATCTTCACAGTGACAGGTGCCGGCCGCAGTGGCCGAGCGGTTCTAGGCGCTTCAGTCTGGAACCGCGCGGCCGCTACGGTCGCAGATTCGAATCGTGCCTCAGGCATGGATGTGTGTGATGTCCTTAGGTTTAAGTAGTTCTAAGTTCTAGGGGACTGATGACCTCAGATGTTAAGCCCCATAGTGCTCAGAGCCTTGTTGAACAGTGACAGGTAGAGGGAAGATCTCCGAGAAAAAATGGATCGCATCGATATAGTTGGAACTGGAGTTCCCACTGGAGAAAATACCAGATTGTGGTTCCTCAAACCATCCGACAGGGTGTTTTTCCAGTGTCCCTCACCAGCAACAAGACCACAGGGACCAACTGAAAGGAGGAGAGAATGGTGGTTCACAGCAGAAAATGTACTGGGAGAAGAAAGGACTAAAATTCTTACTGGAGAGTAGAGATGAGCCCCGGGGTCCTCATTAGGCCAAAACGACAACGAAGAAGACTGACTTACTGAAAAATACCACTCTCGAAGTATGTAGCAGTACATCTCTGTTCGATTCCCGACCAGACACATAACTTAACTTCTCATAGGTTCGAAACTTGGCTTGTTCCCAGCTTTTGTCAACATTTCGTTCTCAAGGAACACACTGAATATTATTAAATCAGTATATTAACTACGCACCCTTTTATTTACGTACATCCCCACAATGTTTAGGGATTTTTTTCCACACCTCTTCGACATTCTCCAACATAGTTAAATGTGATTGAATTCAGATACAAAATTTGTGCTGTAAGCGCGCCAGATGTAGGTGACTACAGCCGCAAGAGAGTGCTGCAGACGCATGCAGCTTTGGTAAGCACATCCCACGTGAACGCTTCTGAGATATCTTCAACCATGTCCTCTTCTACGTTTCTCTGTCGTGTCAGGATGGCTGTAACCTGATACAAATCAAGTGTTGTGTCCAGAAGACTTCAGAATTTCTAATCATGACACGTGTTCGTGAGTAAATTTACGTGTGTGTGTGTGTGTGTGTGTGTGTGTGTGTGCCCGTAGAAGTGGGCTGATAACGGATTATAGTCTGCACAGTATTCGAACTCCATGTATCAGAGCCCCGTTGAATGAATAATAGGCCTCAATTAAAAGAATAACACAAAGGCCTCCACAGGGTCAGCTCCTACTGGATACTTTCGCTCCGGCGAGAACAGCTACCGGGCCATAAAGAATTAATCACCTGCAGGTGTTGACATTAGCTGATGCCCAAGGCCATGCATACAAAAACCTGAATAAATATCTCGGCACATAATGGGACGGTATTTATGCAAAGCGCCGACTCCGCCAAAAAAGACCACAGCGACCACCATGTAACTGTGCACTTTTGACAAGCGTCACTAATAAATGCGCGCTGGAAGTTATTACGTCCTTCATTAGTCTCGAACGAGACCGCCCGACTAACCAATAACGAAGTATCCGCTGCGAATGCTTTGATCCTTTTGCTAAGGTGCCGGATTGTGAAGTTGACCTATCAAGTGAAAAACAATAGGAAAGGTACACCAGTGAGGCGAAGAAATTCTACTTGTGGGAAATTGTTTAGTTGCAAATCGTCTAGAAGTCACCATATCATACCGTTAGACTACAGATTTTACTGCACCTTATAATTACAGAGTAATAGGAAACTAGCATAATTGTTGAGTGCAATATTCAGTGCACATCATGTCACCGCTGACGTAAATTTATTTCGAAGGTCCCACGTCAATGGCCCTCGTACAGCGTTACGAAGTGGACATCTGTAAGTGGGTCACTGGGACGATGGGAGTGCCACAAGTTCGGGCCAATGCTACTGTTCGTTTACATGCAACATGACATCCCGTGTAGCAAGCGGTTAGAAAATTTTCTTGCTTGTAGATACGACGAGCATAGTTGTTGCGAATTTGAGGTAAAGATTTAGTAAGGCCGCTGCAGCGCAATGTCGATACTTAGTACAGAGTCTCATCACCAAAAGGTTTCCGCAATGTTAGCAGGTCCTTTGTGTCTCCATTTCTGGGTGTCAATCGCTTCCTTCTTAATGCTGCTGTATGTGCTGCAGCTCGGCATGTGATTCAGGATTTTAAATCTTTTCCTCCCTCACCCCATGCCTTCTACAAACCGTTGTAAGACTGATGTTGCAACCCTCACTTTTTTCCTAACATGCTTTCTCTCTAATTGCCTTCCCTTTCGTTTATAGCGTTAAGTAATTGTCTCTAATCTTCTGAATCTACAGAAAAAAGGAAAAGCACAGTCCCAACTGAGCACAAAACTTTTAAACAGTTTTATTTCAGTGCCATAGCCGCTTTTGGGGTATCATGCCGGTACACAAAAACATGTTAATGTGTCTGCATTTGATCAGATATAAGGTGAAAAAGCGGCTTTTTCTTGCTTTGGTCCTTATGCTTTCACAGGAACGTTACACTTGGTGTGTATATTAGTAATCAAAGCTGCCACTATTTGTACCTCCTACGGGAACCACAATTTCTTTTGTTAGTACTATCAGGATTTCCACTGTTAAAAGCAGACTAGAAAGCGGATGAGTAGAGAGAGTATACTCCACACCCCTACGAAGAGAAGAAACAGTCTGCTGTGATAGAAGAAGAAACAGGTGCCGATACGGAAGACACAGGGGATCGAATATTACAGTCAGAGGTTAATAGAGCTTCGGAAGACTTTAGGTCGAATACGCGGGAGGCATACATAATATTCCTCAGAATTTCTTAAATCACTGGGGGAAGTAGCAACCAGAGGACTATTCAAATGTATCTAGAGCTATACCTCCAGCCTTTCGCAAAAATATCATCAGCACAATCCTGAAGATAGCAATGGCAGTTAAGCGCGAGAATTATCCCTCACGTATCCAAGTTTCTGACATGAGAAATATAGAGAAGAATGGGCAAAAAATATTGAGGATCTGTTGGGCGACGATCAGTTTGACTTTAGGAAAGGGAAACACAGCAGAGAGGCAGTTCTGACGTTGCCCTTGATAATGAAAGCTGTCCTACGGTCAAGAAAAGTTAGAACACAGGATTTGTCGAAGTAGGAAAAATAGTTCGACAGTGTAAAATGGTGCAAAATGGCCAACATTCTTCGGAAAATAGGTGTAATCTGTAGGGAAAGGTGAATAACAAACAACTTGGGCAAGCACCAAGAGGGAAAAATAATACTGGAAGAGCAAATACCAACTGCTCGGGTCACAGAGTGTATGACAGGGATGTAGTCTTGCGCCCTTCCTGTTCAGTGAGTGTGAGGAAGAATTGCATGCCAGGTTAAATAGAATGAACAGTCTAAGAAGCATACACTACAAAGTGAGACTAAATCGAAGACTAGTGAAAGTAATGAGAAGCAGCAGAAAAGAAATTAATGATAAACTTAACACCGAAATTGAGGACCACGTAGTAGATGAAGTGACAGAATTCTGCTGCCTTAGAACGCAAATAACGCGTTATGGACGAAGCTACAATACTTAAAAAGCAGACTAGCACAGGCGATGAGCGCTTTTCTGTCCAAAAGAAGTCTATTAATATCACACGTAGGGAGGCGTTAATCTGAGGAAGAAATTCTGAAAACATGCATTTCGAGAGCTGAATTACATGGAAATGCTGTGGAAAAAGTGGGAAACAAGTGACGCGCCTGAGATGTGGTGCTGTAGGAGGGTATCAAAAAATAGGGGGACTGATAAGAATTGAGGTGGTTGCTCACAGATTGGGCGAGAAGATGAACATTCGGATAAGGAAAGGAATTCGCGGCGAGTGTAATTAAGCCAACTTCGAAGACTGGTGTGTCCGCCTCCGCGAACCACCCCCTCCCAAAAAAAATGCGCATTGCGCCGAAATTGAGCTACATGCTTAGATTGAACTGAGAAGTAATGCTGAGAAAGTACTGTACTAGCGTCTACGTAGCAGCAGCAGTGTGTACTGCGTGTATTGAAATGGGGACGTAGAAACGACGGAGAGGCTTCGTCCCGTCGTAGCCCTCAGTGGTTCACAACCCCACAATAGGCCACACAGCACTCACCCCACCGCCGCTCCACACCGAACCCAGGGTTATTGTGCAGTTCGGCCCCCCAGTGGACCCCCCCCCCCCCCCTCTCTCCTCCCGGGAACGTCTCGTACCAGACGAGTGTCAACCCCAAATGTTTGTGTGGTAGGGTAATTATGATGTACACTACGTGGAGGAACATGCCAGTGAAACATGGACGATAAATAGTTTGGACAAGAAGATAATAGAAGCTTTCGAAATGTGGTGCTACAGAAGAATGCTGAAGATTAGATGGGTAGATCACGTAACTAATGAGGAAGTATTGAATAGGATTGGGGAGAAGAGAAGTTTGTGGCACAACTTGACCAGAAGAAGGGATCGGTTGGTAGGACATGTTCTGAGGCATCAAGGGATCACCAATTTAGTATTGGAGGGCAGCGTGGAGGGTAAAAATCGTAGAGGGAGACCAAGAGATGAATACACTAAGCAGATTCAGAAGGATGTAGGTTGCAGTAGGTACTGGGAGATGAAGAAGGTTGCACGGGATAGAGTAGCATGGAGAGCTGCATCAAACCAGTCTCATGACTGAAGACCACAACAACAACAACGTGGAGACAGTGTTTGCGCAGCAATCGCCGACGTAGTGTAACTGATTTGGAATAAGGGGAACCAGCCCGCATTCGTCGAGGTAGATGGAAAACCACTTTAAAAACCATTCACAGGCTTGCTGGCACCTCGGACCTCGGCACTAATCCGCCGGGCGGACTGTGCCGGGCACCGGCACGCTTTCCCGCTCGGGAAGCAGTGCGTTAGACGGCGCGGCTAGCCGGGCGGGCAGCAGCAACAGCACTTGAGGGAACCTGGAAAAGAACTGCCTTGTATAACGCAGTGGGACTAGGTGGAGGTTCCTGCAGTTGTGCACATGTGGCGTTTCGATGTAATATCAACGTGCCCTTGAACCCAGTGGTTGGCATGGCCACATCGAAGGAGGGACGTCATTTCGGCACCACCCATCTAAACAGATCCTCCCGCATCTTGCACGCAGGAGTAGGATGCAACAGAGCAGCCAATAAGATGCCGCATCCCTCCAAAAATACACCAGATGTTCTCCAACTGTTTACAGCTCGTGCAATTTCTGTTCATTCCCATAGTAGCAATCGTTATGCAGTGTAGACTTATATCGATGTCTGTACTCCGTAAGCCATCGTACAGTGTGTAGAAGAGGGTATACAGTACATTGTACCAGTACTTCACTCCACCCGCACACCTCAACCAAGTAGGGTTTCATACCTAAATTTGAGCCCTTAGAGGATTGCTTTGTTGTACGTCTTTCTGTCTACCTATCTATCTGTCTGTCCGTCCGACTCTTAAGAAGCCTCTTTCCCAGTTACGGGTAGACGCATCAAGTTGATATTCATGTCACATACTGAAGTTATGGTCCCTTGGCCTTGTAATAAATATAAGCTTGTAAGTCAACGAAATCAAAAGAAACAGCTATTTATGTCACATGTTTTGATACTCGCAAGCTCATTCATCAAAACTTATAGGGTACTTCCCGTCGGCCTAGAATCATAAATAAAGGAAAAATAAGAAAAGTGTTAATTTGTAATAACATCATACGAGAAAGATCTTTTTTATCATTTGTTGTGTGACTATCTGTCTGTCCGTCTGTACCCCTTTTTCTCAGGAGCAGTTAGACGTATCAAGATGAAATTTTTCACATATTGGGGTCTATGGTTCCTTGGTGCTATAAAAATGCTAAGCTTCTAAGTCAATGCAATCAAAAGACACGGCCTTTTATATCACATATTTCGATACTCGGAAACTCATTCACTAAATTATTATTTTCTCCGTTTTGATTCGAGAACACCGTAGGAAATACTGCAACCAGCCACGAGATTTCTTGAAATCATGTTTTAGTTCAGTTCATTGATCAATATGGACTGGAAAAGAAAATCAAACCTCTGTCCAATAATACGTAAAGGAGGGCTTTTCAGAACGACACATGTAAAAGAAATCAACGCTACCATCTGACGATGGGCTCAGGCCCGGAACTAATAATGATATAATAAAATCATACAAGAAAGCTTGTGGCTGGTTGCAATATTTACTGCAGTGTAATCATTCCTTAAAACCTATAACGTACTTCCTGTTGACACAGAATAATGAAATTTGGCAAGAGGCAATGATTCACACTACAAAAAAAGGAAGAAACTAGAAAATTGTTAATTTCTAATTATAGCGTACGAAAAACATATTTCTTTTTTCATTTGTTATCCGACTTCAAATTTAAAATAAAAAAAATCCTCGAAAGCCTTGGCTCTGAGCACTATTTGAATAACAGGCAAAAATCTTCCAGATTCTCGGTTCCTGAGATAGATGAACTGTCTATAAACAATCTAGTTAAGTTTGGCAGAACACTCAGAGCGGGAGTCCTATTCGCACCTGGCCAATTTTGATTTCCTATGCCAATCGCTGATGATACGCGGGAAGAACAATTGTCGCTACCCGTCATTGTTTACTTGTCATCGTTGACATATGCACTTCTGCCCGCCAAGACTTCCTCTCCTGTGCCAACCTCTTCATGTCAGGGTAGCAGTTGCACCCAATGTCCTAAATTATTTCTTTGATATATTCCAATCTCTGTCTTCTGATATCGCCTTAACCCTCTGCAGCTCTCTCCAGCACCATGCAGCTAGCAGAATTTCTTCACTAGGTGTTTTCTGTGGTTCATAATTTTGATGTTACGTTTGTCATTACTCTGATTTCTCCTAATCCTCATTACTTTCCCCTTTACTCTTAATCCATGCTGTGTGTGTAATGGACTGTTCATTCTATTCAATACGTGCTGTAATTCTTCCTCACTTTCACTGGGAATAGCAAAATCACTGGCGAATCTTATCGTTAATGTTCTTTCACCCTGAGTTTTAATCCCACTCCTGAACCTATCTTTTATTTCCGTCATCGTTTCTTCGATGTGCAGATTGAACGCTAGGGGAGAAACAGTGCATCCCTGTCTCACAATCTCTTCAATCCGAGCACTTCGTCCTTGGTCTTCCATTTTTATTGTCCGTTGCTGAAACTTATTCTAGTACCAGTCTTTCCCTACAGCTTGATACTATTTTTATGAAAATGTAACGTGCACGATAAGCAGCTCAAAAAAGCAGAGAAGCTTTTGAAACATGGTGCTACAGACGGATGCTGAAAACAGGATGGGTAGATCGAGTAAAGAATCAAGGGGTTCCGAAGTGAACTGGAGAAAAAAGAAATTTATGCAGCAACCTCAGTAAAAGGAGGACACTTCCTGAGCACCAAGGAATTGTCGGTTCTATTATTAGAGATAAAATCTTTTAATAATTCAGATGGCAAATGTGTAACATTCGGTGATGACTAGTTTCGTCTGGAAATTCAGCCATCTTCAGATCTGATATGTGAACAGAAAATTGCCCTTAAGAAGGGTACAACTATGAAGAATTAATTAAAATTACAAAAAAATATGAACGAGTCCAATAGATGTCAATTGATATTTTAAGTGCAGTATCTGATCGTACTCATCGACATAGCAATAGCTCGAATATAAGACTGATCACAATGAAATAATGGAGTGTACCATTACGATGAAACATGATGACAGTAAAACCCAAAAAGTAAGCAGCCAAAGCAGTACAAAACGTGACGCAAATGCCACCAATCCAGCGTAAGTACATTAGGAACAAATCTTCCTTACAAAACAAAATGCTACATTAATCTTCTATGTCCAGTCTCGTTTCAACATTTGTCAGCAACATGTGCTCTGAGACCAATTCAGAGCAATAAGCAGATTAGCAAGCAGCGTGTGCTCACGCTGGAGGGAAAACGAATTGGCAATGGGTGACTCTCGAGCGGAAATGAAGAAAATATAAAAGAAGTGAAATTTACATTTTAAAATCACAAATAATTTTTTAAACAGTACAAGCAAAAGTGCACGGAAACCATTTAATGAAGTTCAGTATCTACACGAATACTTAGAAATAGGAGAAAGGGAAAACGAGTTATATAAAGCAGGGTGCTTATATATTAGTTACACCAAAGTAACCTTTAATTGTGAAAAGGGTAAATAAATTCCAGAAATGTTTGATACAGCATAGAATTCAGTATATCTTCAATATTTATCCTCGCATAACACTGTTAGTTCCAGACGTTCCTGCTAGGTGGCAGGCTCAAATGAGTTATTCCAACAGCCACCATGGTGTCAGAGCGTGCTCAGTGTTGTTTACGATTTCACGAATCCAAATCCGCTACTACAGTTCAGAGATAATTCAGGATTAAATATCGCAAGCGACCACCTCAAAGATAAACTGTTCATAAGTGATACAATCGTATATCACATAGCATGCCAGGTCAGGGTAAGCCAGCAGTCTCTGACGTAGCAATTTAACAAGTTCGAATATCTGTTGTGTTACAAGAGGGTAGCCACATTGAACATTTGCAACAAGTTCGGATATCTGTTGTGTTACAAGAAGGTAGCCACATTGAACATTTGTAAATAAAACTTCAAGATATACTGCATTATGTGCTTTACCATACGTTTCTGTAAGTTATTTACTTTTTCACACTAGCAGGCTAATTTTGATATGTAAATATGAAAATTTGTACCGGCCAGAGTGGCCGAGCGGCTCTAGGCGCTACAGTCTGGAACCGCGCGACCACTACGGTCGCAGATTCGAATCCTGCCTCGGGCAAGGATGTGTGTGATGTCCTTAGGTTAATTTAGGTGTAAGTAGTTCTAAATTCGAGGGGACTGATGACCTCAGATGTTAAGTCCCATACTGCTCAGAGCCATTTGAACCTTTTTTTTCCCTTTAATTTGTGGTATGGTCTTAAGGGACCAGACTGCTGAGGTCATCAGTCCCTAAGCCTACACACTACTTAATCTAACTTAAACTAACTTACGCTAAGGACAACACATACAGTCATGCCCGAGGGAGGACTCGAACCTCCGGCGTGGGGAGCTGCACGGACCGTAACAAGGCGCCTAAGACCACGCGGCTAGCCCGCGCGGCTTAATTTGAAATAACTAATTTGTAATCACTCTGTAATTAATTACAAGAAAAGAAAACAATATCAATATGGAAAACTAAAAAAACCAATATTCCATCGAAAAGTGCGTCATAGTCCAGAGTCTATGTGCATCGTTGGCAGTAAATCAACTAGGCTAGACAGTATAAAAAGAATATAGTTTTTCACACAAGAGGGGAATTGTCAATTGTTAATTGAAGAAAGTGAAGGGAGGACAAAAAATGCACAGAGACATCAAGGGAGGAATACAAAATGAAGGTTCAAATGGTTGTAGGTTGCAACAGCGATGCAGAGATGGAGACTTACCCAGGATAGATGAACTGGATAGGGAAATTGATTTCGTAATGGAGGAAAGTGAAGGGGGTAAAAATTGTAGAGAAAGAGGTCAAGACCTGACAACAGTGTAGGTTCAAATTGACGTGGGTTGGAGTTTTATGCACAAATGAAGAGGGCTGGACGGGATAAAACAGCATATAGAGCAAAGCAGACTTCGGACTGGGTACCACATCAGAAACAAGAATTAAGAGTGATGCCATACAGGCTGTTGTAAATAATTTTGTGATACCTGAAGGCGAGTAGGTTGACCGAAACCGGTAGTAGCTTTTGGTGGTGGTATAATGTGCGCAGACTTTCCCGCTGAGAGCAATTACAATTCTTCGGCCGATGTTTGTTTGATGATTTTTCTGACTTTCCGTCAGTACGAGTGGCTGGCATGGTCAGAGCTTTACCCTCCACCGCTGGTGATGGACTGGAGTCGAGCTCGCGACAGCAGTTATAAGTACCACACGCGCCAACGTCCAAGGGCTTTTCCGTGGCCATTTCCGCTGCGGTTCTCCCCTCGTTACCTGCAACGGTCGTTCGCCGCAGCACGGGAATCCAGGATCCGTTCACACTGAGTCTTTCTTCTTTCTCGATCAAGCTATTGTCATGTTTGTGTATTCCAATAGCTTCTCCGAATGAGCGGATGTGACAGCTCTTGTCTACAGCACGAACATTCGTGGCTGCGAATTTTACTATGTGGTCGATCCCACATAACACCGATTTCTCCACCTCCCCCAACCTGCAATAGCGCTTATGTTCGATGATCCTGAGTTGATTGATAGTCCGTTTATACTTTTCCGCATGTTCATGGCATGTACGTTTTTGTCTGTCTATAAATAGTCTTTACACCGTGTTTGAGCAATATACGGCCGATTCTGTCCGTCACTCTGGGAATGTATGACAGAAAGACCGTTATGTTATGTTAACCGGGGACCTAGAAACGACGGAGAGGCTCCGTCCCCGCCGCAGCCTCAATGGTCCGCAACCCCACGACGACTACCGCAGTCCACATCACCCCTCCGCCGCCCCCCACCGAACCCAGGGTTATTGTGCGGTTCGGCCCCCGGTGGACCCCCCAGGGAACGTCTCACACCAGACGAGTGTAGCCCCTATGTTTGCATGGTAGAGTAATGGTGGTGTACGCGTACGTGGAGAACTTGTTTGCGCAGCAATCGCCGACATAGTGTAGTTGAGGCGGAATAAGGGGAACCAGCCCGCATTTGCCGAAGCAGATGGAAAACGGCCTAAAAACCATCCACAGACTGGCCGGCTCACCGGACCTCGACAAAACTCCGCCTGGTGGATTCGTGCCGGGGACCAGGCGCTCCTTTCCGCCCGGAAAGCCGTGCGTTAGACCGCACGGGCAACCGGGCGGGACAGAAAGACCGTAGTCGACATTCTTTTTCCGGTGTGTCACTTCGCCGAGTGTTTTATTCTGTGACACCTCTTATGTAACTGGTGGAACACCCATTGCTCCTCAGAAACGCTTTTCAGGTCTTGCATCTCGCGTCTGAAGTGATGCGGCTCACGTATTCGACTTGCTAGCGTTATGAACGTATTAATCATGCCTCTTTTCTGGCCCGGGTGGTGATCTGACAGTTTCTGCAGGTATTGGTCCGTGTGTGTCGGTGTTTGCGACACGCTGTGGCCCAGGTTTTCACCATCCCTCTTGACCCGCACATCTAGAAAAGGTAACTCTTGGTCATTTTCTAACTCGATGGAAAATGTTATGTTTGCATGGAGGCTGTTCAGGAGTCTTGAGAAGTCACCGAGCGGTTCCTCACCATGGCTCCACACAATGAAGGTATTGTCGACGTATCTGTACCGCATCTTAGGTTTACAAGGTGCCAAGTCCATTGTCTGTGCTTCGAAATGCTCCATGAAGAAGTTGACCACCACTGTACTAAGTGGATTGCCAAGTCCAATGTCCATGCCTCGAAATGTTCCTTGCAGAAGTTGGCCACCACTGGACTAAGTGGACTACCCACGGCGACACCTTCGTAGAATCCTCCGTTCCACATGAAATACTCGTACTTAAAGGTTTGAACATGGTTGTTATTCAGCACCCGTATATTAGTTTCAATATATGATTAAACAGCCAACCAGTTGCACAAAAACGTTAGGTACATTGACCTAGGTTTCGACACCTACTAGGAGTGTCTTCATCAGAATGAACAGTTGCTCAATCGTCTGATGTTGTTCCCAGCTGGGTACAGGTGGCAAAAGCTACAATGTTTTCCTTTACTTTTGACATGAGCACAGCTGTCAGAATTCTGACTATTCCTTTTTAACAATGTAATTTCACAATTTAGCAACTGTTCATTCTGACGAAGACACCCCTAGTAGATGTCGAAACCTAGGTAAACTGAAACATCCCCCTTGGAAAATTATAAATGACGGTGCTGGTAAATCTCTTACGTTATTTGATTTTCAAACATCTGAGCAAAACTGAACGAGGTCAGACATTTCTCTCTTTACTTATTCTGATCATCAGTAAAGGGACACACAATATTTTTTAGCGCAACGCAATCTGACTTTCAATAATCCCTACAAAAGAATGGCCCTGACTAACAATAGCCTATACCTTTCATGAATCACTTACCTCTCAAAAATTCTTCGTTACTCGAACTACTGTAATACAGCGAGCGCCAATACTGCCAGATAAATAAAAGATTCTAACTACGGAAGGCGCTAACTACTGATACGCATAGCCAGCGAATGAAAGATTCTGATAGAGGACAAACAATATATTTACTTTAATACTGTTCAAAAGTCATAATATATATCTATAAAAAAGCACTCAGTCTTCAGGCCACGAGTGACCTAACGGGACCATCCGACCGCCGTATCATCCTCAGGGGAGGATGCGGATAGAAGGGGCGTGGGGTCAGCACACCGCTCTCCCGGTCGTTATGATGGTATTCTTGACCGAAGCCGCTACTATTCGGTCGAGTAGCTGATCAATTGGCGTCAGGAGGCTGAGTTCACCCCGAAAAATGGCAACAGCGCATGGCGGCCTGGATAGTCATCCATCCAAGTGCCGACCACGCCCGACAGCGCTTAACATGGGTGATCTCACGGGAACCGGTGTATCCACTGCGGCAAGGCCGTTGCCATATATCAGTTCATGACATCCAGTCTTACAAATTTCCTTCTGACGGACACACGTCCAGATCGTCCGCTCTCAAAATTCTGCCATCTCTCTCCCCACATCCACCACTGCTGGCGGCACACCTCCAACTGCGCAACGCTAAGCGCTGTTCACATCCAACTGCCCAACACTGCAATAGCAAATATTCCAACAATGCCAACCAGCCAGAGATTGCTCAAAGCGCAGTCAGTGATTTTCATACAGAGCGCTACGTGGCGTTACCAACATAAAAACCTAAACAGCCTACTTACAAAATGTACCTAATGTTTATGTGCAACCGGTCGGTTATTTAATCTTATATTGCCACATCAAATAGCTCTTGGTGAGACATGCATGAAGGAGCTTGGTGATTCCTTGCTGGAAAATGGAACCGATGTACTGCATAGTGACTGAGGGGCGCGTGGTAAACAAAGAAGCAAACGTCAAAGCTGACCATGATGTCGTTTTTCTTCAGCTTCTCAGTGAAATGCCCTGAGGCCTTTTTGTATGTGTCATTCTTCCCCATGTGCGGCTGGAGGAGAGAGGCCAAGTGTTCCGACAGTTGCAGTGTTACGTGGCTTTATGCTTAATTACAGACTTACTATTTTATCAGTTGATTTGTTTTCACCACGTAACGCCCGCTGTTTACGTCCTTCTTCGTTGCTGAGCGATGTATAACTTTTCGTTCTGAGGCCGCAACTCTTCCTTTCCTATATCTTTACTACTTTTTATCTATATAAATGATGAACTATTGGTTTTGCCGTATAATAACTTTTTAATAACTGTGGAACTATTACAGGCATCGGGTCCCACCAAATGTGTCACCCGCCTATACGTTTTACATGAACCTTTCGAAACTCGATCGATCTGTTTACAAAGAGAAAGCAGAATATCTCTTCCTTTGACGTTGTCGCCGGCCGGAGTGGCCGTGCGGTTCTAGGCGCTACAGTCTGGGACCGAGCGACCGCTACGGTCGCAGGTTCGAATCCTGGCTCAGGCATGGACGTGTGTGATGTCCTTAGGTTAGTTAGGTTTAATTAGTTCTAAGTTCTAGGCGACTGATGACCTCAGAAGTTTAGTCGCATAGTGCTCAGAGCCATTTGACGTTGTCCAACAACGATCTAGGAAGCTCGACGCCCTCGCGGCCCAGGCTCCTCCATGGCTCGCGGTAGTTTGCAGCATTCGTTTTATTCCTTGCCCACTTGCCGCTATCGTGGTGATCGTTGGGCAACATCTTCCACGTTATCTGCAACATAAATAAACTTTCTTCCCACAGTATTTCTGAAAACCCAAAAACAAACTTAAAGAACATAATAATAATAACTATTCTTACAATTATTCGTATAAGTATTGGCCGATTTAACGAGGGGTGGGACAGGCCTAAGCCTTGTGAACAACACAGTTTATACACCGGCAAGCAAGGAGCGCTAACAGTCGGTCTTAAATGAACATTATCCTTATGGCTCTTTGGTAACTCATACATCCGAGGAGGCAGGCCTTCTGTGTTTCACAGGTTCCTCTGTCTGTCCACCAAGAGAGAAGAAGCCCTGATTAACCGAATGGCATTCCCTGTACCGGATCTGCGCTTAGATTACTGTACGTCATCGGATCTAACACGTCAATACGTCCAGGATATTTTGCTCATAATCATCGGTCTTCGATGGTAGCATTTCCCTTATCGGCAGGCAACAACAGTATACTCTCGTCGGGATTAAGACAATTCTTCCGAGTGCCGAGAATGGAACCGGGAGCAGAGGGTCGCTGCGCGGCGCTTGCGGCCATCTGATGGCAGCAGATCTGGTATTTGTGCTTCCCTGCACATTACCCGGAGCGCATTCTGTTCAGCTCAGCTCTCGTCACGTGCACAGCGCCAGCAGGCAGCCATCCTTGGCATTTCGCGCCGCAGCTCTGGCTGAGAGGCCGCCACACTCCGAGTTCTGCAACCACTGCAATTCTTGTACGGCGAGTTTAAAGCGCCGATAAACCGTTAGGCCGTAATATTCTGTTATGGATCGACTTCCGCTGACTGTGATCCAGTCTCGGTTTTTTGCTCATGGGTTCGCTCCTGTTGCAGTGCGGAGTCTTCGATAGTTACCTTCACCATGAGTTGTAAAACGACACGCAGATTACTTAATGGAGCATTTATATGAAACTTGGCGACCTTCAATACTTGTTATAATGTTCGAATGATGTAGAAGTTGGATAGGGACAGTTTTTGTTGCGGTTTTCAGTCCGAAGACTGCTATAATATAGTTCTCCAGGTAGCTCATGTCTGCTTAACGACTGTACCCTACACACTTTTGAACATAACATAGTGGGGAAAACAGACACCAGATTCAGATTCATCAAAAGAATCTTAAGGAAGTGGCTTATAAGGCGCTTGTTCGCCCGATTCTTGAGTACTGTTCATTTCAAATTCTAAAGGTGGCAGGGGTAAAATACAGGGAGCGAAAGCCTATTTACAATTTGTGCAGAATCCAGATGGCACTTATAAGAGTCGAGGGGCATGAAAGAGAAGCAGTGGTTGGGAAGGGAGTGAGACAGGGTTGTAGCCCCTCCACGATGTTACTCAATCTGTATATTGAGCAAGCAGTAAAGGAAACTAAAGAAAAATTCGGAGTAGGTATTAAAACCCGTGGAGAAGAAATAAAAACTTTGAGGTTCGCCAATAACATTGTAATTCTGTCAGAGACAGCAAAGAACTTGGAAGAGCGGTTGAACGGAATGGGCAGGAGGATATAAGATGAACATCAACAAAAGCAAAACGAGGATAATGGAATGTAGTCGAATTAAGTCGGGTGATGCTGAGGGAATTAGATTAGGAAATGAGACAAAGTAGTAAAGGAGTTTTGCTATTTGGGGAGCAAAATAACTGATGATGGTCGAAGTAGAGAAGATATAAAATGTAGACTGGCAATGGCAAGGAAAGCGTTTCTGAAGAATAGAAATTTGTTAACATCGAGTATAGATTTAAGTGTCAGGAAGCCGTTTCTGAAAGTATTTGTACGGACTGTAGCCATGTATGGAAGTGGAACGTGGACGATAAATAGTTTGGACAAGAAGAGAATATAAACTTTCGAAATGTGGTGATACAGAAGAATGCTGAAGACTAGATGGGTAGATCACATAACTAATGATGAAGTATTGAATAGAATTGGGGAGGAGTTTGTGGCACAACTTGACAAAAAGAAGGGACCGGTTGGTAGGGCATGTTCTGAGGCATCAAAGGATAACAAATTTAGCATTGGAGGGCATCGTGGAGAGTAAAAATCGTAGAGGGAGACCAAGAGATGAATATACTAAGCAGATTCAGAAGGATGTAGGTTGCAGTAGGTACTGGGAGATGAAGAAGCTTGCACAGGATAGAGTAGCATGGAGAGCTGCATCAAACCAGTCTCAGGACTGAAGACCACAACAACAACATCTGGGACCCCTATCAGGTAGGAGTGATAGAGGAGACAGAGGAGATCCAACGAGGAGCGGCGCGTTTTGTCACGGGATCGTTTAGCTGGCGAGCGGGCGTTACGGAGATGCTAAACAAACTCCACTAGCAGACGTTACAAGAGAGCTGTTGTGCATCACGGAGAGATTTACTATTGAAACTTCGGAACAGCACTTTCCGGGAGGAGTGGGACAACATATTACTTCCCGCCACATACATCTCGCGTATTGACCACGAGGAGAAAATTCGAGAAATTAGAGCCAGTACAGAGGCTTACCGGCAATCATTCTTCCCACGCACTATTCGCGAGAGCTAAAGGGTTGGAGGGATCAGATAGTGGTACCGAAAGTACCCTCCAGCACACACCATTAGGTGGCTTGCAGAATATGATGTAGATGTAGATGCTTACTGTATTCAAGCTCCGGTCTCTACCTAGAATTTTTACCTCCGTTAACAACGACTTGATGCTGCAGGAATTGTCCTATCAACCTATCCCTTCTTTAGTCAATTTGGGCCATAAATTTCTTTCCGGTACCTCATTATTACTTACCCGATCTACCCATCTAATGTTCAGAATTATTAAGAAAAACTTTTCTTGTCAGTCTGCATCTTTCATTTTCCTTACCTCTGCCTCCCGCAGTTATTTTGCGACCCAAGTAGCAAAACTCATCTACTACTTTTAGTGTCTGATGTCCTAATCTAACTTTCGTAGCGTCACCTGACTTAAATCGGTTGCTCTCCATTAACCTTGTTTTATGAATCGAGTACTCTCCATTAACCATTCTTCCACTCTTGTTACTGCTGGGGTTTATTTATTAAATCGTTTTAGTCCGATGTTAGAAACTTATAATTGTGGTTAGTTTATATTATTGTTTTATGTTTGATGATGTTCACCTGATCTGTCGAAGACATCATTCGTTAAATTCAACTGATCTTCCAAGCTTTTTCCCGTCCCTAATAGAATTACAGTGGCATGGGGAAACTTTAATTTCTCGTACAATTTTCTCCCTGATTTTCTTTTTTGCTTGCTCCATATATAGACTAAATATCATGGGGAATAGGCTACAACTGTGCGTCTCTTTTCAACTGCAGCTCCATTTTCGTGTCCTTCGACTTTGATAACTGCAGTTCGGTTTTACAAATGCTATAAAAGTGGGTTTCTTCAATCATTTTTCTAAAATAATTGATAGGGTAATTACTGATTGTCATGTACGTACATATCTCCGTAATCCAAAACGATATTCCTCCAGATCGGATTACACCACTTGCATCATTCTTCTGTGGATAATTCGTTTCAGTATTTTGCATCCGTGGCTTATTAAACACACATTTCAGTGCTATGCACACACTAGCCACCACCTGACGTTTTTAGAACTGTTGTTTCGACAGCTGGAAGACAATAACACTATGGAAACTAGAAGGTGAATAATAAATTACACTGAAACATCTAGGGGCCCATGTTCACTTTTTGCTAGTTGTTAGAGGCACAACATCATTTTCTTTTGTTTTAGGTATTTCTAGATTCCTTTAAGATTTGAGCAGTTCTACGTAGACGTTACCTAAAAATTCTGCGACCGATTACACAGAAGAAACCTTTGTGGAACTGGGCTGAATTACTGGGTGTAATTCTGCTGCTTCTTAAACCACGTTCCTCAAAAAATTAATTAGGAGTACGGGGTTGTAGTTTGCAGAAGCGTTTCGTTGTATTGCATACTTCAGTGGACAAAACTGTCCAGAGTGATCAGTTAATATTCCTGTCATTTGAGCGTGCTTCCCCCCGACTCATTTTCGTGGAACAAGCGATTCGGAATTCAAGTGCGCCAGGACCAATACGCTTGTCGTTTCTTCAGGTATAACCGGACCGCGGGTTTCAATTAAGCCCGTAATGGGTTAGTGGGCAGACAGCTCGCGTAGCTGCTGCTTTTTGCGGTTAAGGTTGTGTGCCAGCAGCGCTCGCTTACACCAAGGCCGTTCGTAATGAGTGCCAGCGGTTGACAAGGATCTCAGACGCGATGAGGTGCGTGCCGCGTGCTGCACACAGGTGCCACAAACATTCTACGCACTTTGCGCGATTGTCGCATACCTCGGAGCAGACCCGTACCAGCGAGAGGATGTACTAATAGAGATCACTGGATATCGAAATCACTTATTTAAACGTTCCATCGTTGACGGAACCGCTGTAACGTAGTGGTATGACAAGCTGAGGGTAAGAATGAATTTATTGACAAACGAAACAATTTTCCGGTTGTTGTTGTGGTCTTCAGTTCTGAGACTGGTTTGATGCAGCTCTCCATGCTACCCTATCCTGTGCAAGCTTCTTCATCTCCCAGTACCTACTGCAACCTACATCCTTCTGAATCTGCTTAGTGTATTCATCTCTTGGTCTCCCTCTACGATTTTTACCCTCCACGGTGCCCTCCAATACTAAATTGGTGATCCCTTGATGCCTCAGAACATGTCCTACCAACCGGTCCCTTCTTTTTGTCAAGTTGTGCCACAAACTCCTCCCCAATTCGATTCAATACTTCATCATTAGTTATGTGATCTACCCATCTAATCTTCAGCATTCTTCTGTAGCACCACATTTCGAAAGCTTCTATTCTCTTCTTGTCCAAACTATTTATCGCCCATGTTTCACTTCCATACATGGCTACACTCCATGCAAATACTTTCAGAAGCGACTTCCTGACACTTAAATCTATACTCGATGTTAACAAATTTCTCTTCTTCACAAACGCTTTCCTTGCCATTGCCAGTCTACATTTTATATCCTCTCTACTTCGACCATCGTCAGTTATTTTGCTCCCCAAATAGCAAAACTCCTTTACTACTTTAAGTGTCTCATTTCCTAATCTAATTCCCTCAGGATCACCCGACTTAATTCGACTACATTCCATTATCCTCGTTTTGCTTTTGTTGATGTTCATCTTATATCCTCCTTTCAAGACACTATCCATTCCGTCAACGGAAATTTTCTGGTATGAGTCCGCAATTATCATGAATAGTTTATTCATTCTTTGATTTAACTAAGGAGTTTGGTTGTGTTGATCACAAAATATTAATGCAGAAGTTGGACCACTATGGAATAAGGGGAGCAGCTCACAATTTGTTCGCCACTTACTTTAAGGGGAGGTTTACTATCTCCTGGTTCAAAAAATCGAATTTTTAAAATTGCATTTTTGGATCCATAAAAGGGTTTAGAATCCACCCCTGAAACGGTTTATCCGAATACGGAACGGAAATGTTTGGTATTCACAGTTGAACAAAAAAATGCACCTGCCTGAAATCGGCCTTTCTCACGCACCAGTATTTTTTCTTTCGGAGGACGAGTTATTGTTCCGCTGCTTTGGAGGAAACACACAAAATTCAAATGAAAGTTTGAACGCGTGTGTTTCGAAGTTAACCCCCAAGCATTTGCATTCTGGTGCGAAGACTGTGGAGATTGCGACTTTCCTGGCAGTGAGCAGCTTCAGCGAAGGGTATTCAGCAATTGTGAAGACCATGACAACGATGGAAGTCACCCGGGGACTCTATTCGACGCAGTTCGCCATGCATTCAGACGACGACCGGATTCAAGCGGCCGAAAACCGCTTGTCACCGGCCGTACGAGCGGCTCGGAGCAGCGCAGGATAGCCCAGATCGAGCAGAACGCCCTCCGTGAGGAAGAGGAAGGACTAGTTTATGGACCCGGAATAACAGATTGAACTTAAGTTGCATGATATTGCATTGATATGTAGTCAAAACTTCAAACGCGTTTTTCTCGAAATGACGTTATTCTTATCGTGCGGTATGGTAACTTCAAATCTACTAAACGGATTGGCATGATTCTTTGTTTCCAACGAAGCTAACTAAATTGTCTAGGAGTTGTACCACTTTTATTCCGATCCATCAACTGTAAATATTTTTACTTGGCCGACGAATTCGAAAAATCGATGAAAAAAAAACCTATTTTTTTCAAATGGCCGCCATTTTGTTTCCAATGGTCCAAATATCTTAAGCGAGGTACAATTCCTAAAGAATCTTATATACTTCGCTAACATCAACTCAGTTTTGATTACAGACGAGCCGGTTGACCTGTGACATACCGCGCGTGGAGGTCTACATCGAAATTTTGTTTCGTTCCAACGGCATTTCCGCCTTTGCTCTTCGACATTTCCGGTCGAAAAAATTAGTTTGTAGAGGAAATATCAATAAACATTTTGAACAATTTGACATTGATATCTATATCACATCCGAGAAAAAAATTCTCAAAGAACATGGTTTTATCGGGTCAAAGCTAGTAAACCTCCCACTAAGAACAGACAGCAGTAGGTCATTCTCCGCAGCACTGAGAATGGCTGCGACATGCAGTCCCCATGGGGCACAGTTAAGTGGCGACTGTCCCAGACTTCGGTGCTGGGGCTGCTACTGTTTCTTATTTATGTAAATGATATGCCTTATAGTATTAGAGGTGATTCTAAAATATTTCTGTTTGCTGATGACACCTGCTTGGTAGTGAAGGATGTTGTGCGCAATGTTGACACAGTTCAAGACGTAAGTTCATGTCTTGTAGAAAACAAATCGATGTTAAATCACAGTAAGACTCAGTTTTTATAATTCTGAACTCACAACAGAAACTGACATTTTGATTACGCACAACGGGCACATAATTAGTGAAACTAAACAGTTCAAATTCCGAAGCGTTCAGATGGACAGTAAGATGTCGTGGAAACCCCAAGTTCAGGATCTTGTTCAAAAGCTAAATACTGCTTTATTTACCGTTACGACACTATCTGTAATAAGTGATTGTTCAAGACGAAAAGTAGTCTACTGTGTTTATTTTCATTCGCTTATGACGTATGGTATTATTTTTTGGGAGTCCTCTTCTGATTCAAAAAGGGTTTTTCGGCTCAGAAACGGGCGGTTCGATCAATATGTGTTATAAGTTCGCGAACCTCCTGCCGCCTCCTGTTCAGTAGCATGGTAATTCTGACATTGGCCTCTCGATACACATTTTCTTAATGTCGGTTGTTGTTAACGATATCAGCTTACTCTCAAGACAAACAGTCTGTTGGCTTCTGTCTCAGATTCTTCCGCCGATGTTTCTTTGACGATTTTTCTGACGTTTCACCAGCACGAGTGGCTGGTATTGTCCAAGCTTTACCCTCCACTGCTCCGTTCTACTGAGGAACTGGAAATTTTTTTTAAATAATCTAATAACTGTGTTACGTTGTTGATTATGTTTATTTAAACTTACGGCTTGTCGTCTCATAGGATTCATATACATTTCATTTTATCGTTCCATGACCATGGAGACAAAACTTATATCTTTAAAAAAAAGAGAAAAAAACTCTCCAGATTGCTAAATGAAATTTCTTTATTTTTTATTATTTTCAGCACATTCCACCATTAGATATCAAAAAACTTTGAACTTGCGAAACAAGGTTCAGTGTAATTATTAAGTACAGATTTTAATGTTGACACTGAACCTTGCTTCACAAGTTCAAAGTTTTTTGATATACAGGGTGTTTATGAATGACTATTGGGGTTTTAACACTTTATAATATTTATTATATTAAACATACAGTTATAAATGATATGTAAAATGAAAGAGCAACTCAAATAGTTTTACCAAGGACCTTAGAAATGTTCAATGTGAGCACCATTTGTCACACGGCACACATCAAGTCTATAGCCGAGTTCTTGCCAAACGTTGATAAGTGTACCTTCAGTGATTGTAGCAACAGCTGCTTCAATCCGGTTTCTTAATTCAAGGAGGTCTGCTGGTAGCGGAGGCACGTACACACGATCCTTGATGAAGCCCCAAAGGCAAAAATCGCGTGGCGTTAGGTCGGGTGAACGTGGGGGCCATGCAAAGCAAGCCCTTGTCATTGGGCCCCTTGCGGCCTATCCATCGTTTGGGTACATGTGTAAATAGACTTGATGTGTGCCGTGTGACAAATGGTGCTCACATTGAACATTTATAAGGTTCTTGGTAAAACTGTTTGAGTTGCTCTTTCATTTGACACATCATTTATAACTGTAAGTTTAATGTAATAAATATTATAAAGCGTTAAAACCCCGATATTCATTTATAAACACCCTCTATAATGGTGGCAGATGCTGAAATGTCGTAATAAATAAAGAGGTTTCATTTATTGATTTAGACTGTTTTATTCGTATAACTTTGCCTTAGACTGCATTGAAGTTGAAACTAAACTCGCAGTCAGGCTGTGAACACCACACGGCATGTGGCATCAAATAATGCGTTATGGAGGTGGGGTATCACGTATCGACACTAGCCGAGGGGCGTCTTAAAGTTGGCAACAGGATTGCAGGTTTCCATCAGACGCCAGCAGCAGTCACGCGGGATCAGGTGGACCCAATGGAGCACGCCAGCTGAGCCATGCCTTCAGTGGCTGTGGACTATGAGCGCCTTGTGCGGCCACGATACAGGATGGCCAGCGGCAGCCATACAGCCCACTCGTACTCGGAGCCTGTTCGCTAAGTGAAGCTATGCAGATACTGCCTAGTTGCGGCTCCAACACCTTCGTTCGCGCTTGAGTTCAGAGAGCCACATCCTTGTTGCTACTTTAACAGCTGGACTTTAGTTCATGTTGCATTATTTGTAATGAGGCTTCGTAGGCTTGAAGAAATACAAGTAAATCTGCTGTTTACTGTGTTAACTTGTTGGCTAATCATTTCTACTCCTGTACAGCTTTCATGCGACGACAGCGGCCGCACGCATCTGTAGCCCACCTCTCCTTTCTGTTGTGTTTGAAGGGATAAACAGCAGGTGGCACATGGGGTCAGCACACCGCTCTCCCGACCATTGTCGACTTTACAGGCCTTGGAGATGGTACTTTTCATTCAAGTAGCTCCTCAGTTGACATCACGAAGTTGACTGCAGCCCTTTCCAATACACCTACAAGCAAAACTCCGTGGTAGTTCCGATAACTGAACCTGGGTCCTTCGCATGAGAATCAGAAGCCTTGGGCACTTGACTACGGAAGCGATCCACGATTAAATGATCCTCAATTTTTTATTGTAATGTGATCGATTTATAGATGACTATCCCTTTCTTCAAAAGTGCCTGGCACTCATAAAGCCTGAATAAAATAAAACTGACGCTGCAAATATTTGTAGTAACGCTGATGCGGGATTACTAACGAACATAAGAGAAAAGGCCATCTGGAAACAGGGCTGTGTTCGGTTTATCCAACTGTGATATATACGTAGAAGCTCTGAGTGAGGGATAAGGGCAATAGCGTTTTCAGTGTTCAGTGTGTGAGGATTATTAGAGTATGCCGCGCGGGACTAGCCGAGCGGTCTTAGGCGCTGCAGTCATGGACAATGCGACTAGTCCCGGCGGAGGTTCGAGTCCTTCCTCGGGCATGGGTGAGTGTGTTTGTCCTTAGGATAATGTAGGTTAAGTAGTGCGTAAGCTTAGGGACTGATGACCTTAGCAGTTAAGTCCCATAAGATTTCACACACAGTTGAACATTTTTATTGGAGTGCACCTGACCCTTCGATTTGCTCCACAGGTAAATATCGTGAGACCAGGCGGATGCCAGGAGACTCCATTGTCTCTCCTGATTGTCCTCTACTGATAGAACATCTCGAGCACTCTTGTCAAGGTTCTCAGCACGGTGAGTACTGTTGGCCCGTTTTACTAAAAATCTGAGACCTGATACTCAAGGAAGGCAGGATTCGGTTACGATTGTGGACAGGGTCCGAATCAGTTACTATTGGTTTGTTTACGTAATTTCTCACATTTATTTAAAGACAATAAAAACTTAAACAGCCTACTTACAGAGCCCCCTTGCTCCCCACAAAAATTTTACACATTGTTTTGGGCAGTGGCCAATACAGATTTGAAAAAAAATTTCATAATTACAATAACAGAGATATCAAATGCACGCACTTATTGATACACTGTTGGTCAAAAGCAAAGATTTTCTCACAGTCCATAAAGACAGTCCTGATCATTCATCACAATAGTAATTGCATTTTTTTTGCTCAAAGTCTGAGCAGTAAAGGAAAATGCATACGGAAGAAGTAGATTTCCATGCAGTCTTGAAGAAGTAGCGTTGTCCTTCCAATGGAAAGACAATGCTGACTCCTGACATGCGGACAGGTAATCGGCCACAACAGAGCAAACCCACAGCAGAGTCAGTCGAAGTTTTGAAGAATATTGGTAGGTAGGTCATCACAGAGCAGACCCACTGTAGTCCTAGTAGAGAGTATGGTATTGGTGGGCCATCAAAGGTGCAGATCCACTGCAGTCCTTGTAGGGACGACCTGCAGCCATCTGTTGCGACTGTGCAGATGCACAATCACCATCGAAGAGTCTTGCAGACAATATAGCAAGTCCATAAACCACCACTTGTGCACACAAAAAGTTTCTGCCATTGTCCTTAGAACCAGCAATGCCAACCAGCCACAGACTGCACACAGCACAGCCAGTGATTTTCATACAGGACGCTACGCTTGACAAGAGCAATTATTTTCTTGGGAATAACAAAAATTTGCAATGCGCTCCATAGTTTTGTTCTGATCATGATGTCGAAGGAGTTTTCAGAGTGTACAAACAACGTGTAAGGCGGCTACTG
Organism: Schistocerca serialis cubense; assembly: GCF_023864345.2. Taxonomy (NCBI): domain Eukaryota; kingdom Metazoa; phylum Arthropoda; class Insecta; order Orthoptera; family Acrididae; genus Schistocerca; species Schistocerca serialis. The sequence goes on along the minus strand of NC_064639.1, from coordinate 946,276,991 downwards.
TTATTCATATCAATGTTCAGCTATTATCCTCAAGGTGGTTGGGTTGTTTGGGGGAAGAGACCAAACAGCGAGGTCATCGGTCTCATCGGATTAGGGAAGGATGGGGAAGGAAGTCGGCCATGATCTTTCAAAGGAACCATCCCAGCATTTGCCTGGAGCGATTTAGGGAAATCACGATTCTCAAGGTGTTTATCTGTTGAATGCAAGAGTGATCCTCCCTGAATCCTTCTTGTTCTCTTCTTATTTTCTTGTCTACATATGCTTTTATCCCGTTTAGGATTATTCGCGAGAGGATCTTGCTTGGGACTCACAGCAGGGTGATGCCTCTCCAATTATCACAAACCGATAGGTCTCCTTTCTTGGAGAGCTTGATGAGTGTTGTGGATTGGCAAGAGCGCCAACCGACTATGAGAGGAAGCCGAAAGGCACGCGTTTTAGCTCACGCAGTCTGGCGTGAGGTCTGGAACAGGTCAAGGAAATGAGACTAACAAAAAACGTACGTAGCTGCTGGAATACTTAACTTTAATCCATAATTGGTGAACATCGCTCTTGACGGTACATGTTTTACAGCATCAATAGCAACTGGTAATGGCGCCTTGCTAGGTCGTAGCAAATGACGTAGCTGAAGGCTATGCTAACTATCGTCTCGGCAAATGAGAGCGTATTTTGTCAGTGAACCATCGCTAGCAAAGTAGGTTGTACAACTGGGGCGAGTGCTAGGAAGTCTCTCTAGACCTGCCGTGTGGCGGCGCTCGGTCTGCAATCACTGATAGTGGCGACACGCGGGTCCGACGTATACTAACGGACCGCGGCCGATTTAAAGGCTACCACGTAGCAAGTGTGGTGTCTGGCGGTGACACCACAATGAGCCTGCCTCTGCTCCAATCCATCGGTATTTTATCATTCATCTGTATCGCTGCAGAGGAAAGGGTAGGTAAATACGGAAACGTGCAGTGTTAGCACGTCGTGGCGCCACGGACAAAGAGTCGGGCAGCGGCTGCCCGATGGTGAACGGACGCTGAGACGTGGGCAGGGCGCGACCGACCGACGTCGTCCTTGCGGCTGGCTGAGTTACGGCCACCGGCGGCGCAGCGCCAAATGCCAGCCGTGCCGAGCCCCACCTACCTCACAGCTTTCGCACGTCAGTTACCAGTCTTTGTGGTCCTGCACTGCAGCTAGTCGGCGCGTGAAACCCGCGCAGCACGTCCTCGTTTTATTATGCGACGATGATGCGACCAGGGAAAACTGGAGGTGTTAAATTCAGCTGTACTTCAAGTCTTGATAAACAGCCCAAATTCTGATATACAGGGTGTTTCAGAAGGGACTTCACAACTTTAAAAATTCATATAATTTTACTGAAAGAAGATATAGAGCCGGGTTTAGTGTTATTTTGTAAGGAAACACATCAAGTTTTTTCTATCTTAAACTAAAGATGTTGAATGTGGTTTCCGTTGGTTATCCTGCATACATCCTATCGGAAGTCATTTTCTCCCCAAACTCGCTGTAGCATTGCAGCTGTAATTTGCTCAGTGGTGGCGTAAATTCTTGCTCTAGGTTCAGGTAGAGAAGCCGGCACAGGAGGTACAAACACGATATCCTTGATGAGTCCCCATAAAAAATAAAAATTAAATCTGTTGGTGTCAGGTCTGGGGAATGTGGGGGCCATGCAATTGGCGCATCACGGCCAATCCATTGACTAGAAAGCAGCCACTGAGAAAATCCCGGACGTCAGCCAGGAAGTGGGGTGGTGCACCATCTTGCATGAAGTAAACATTTCGTTGTAGGTCATCCTCATCGGTATGTGGTATCAAAAACTGTTGTAACACATCCAGGAACACTATCCCATTCATGGTCTTCTCACGGAAAAAAAAGGGACATACACTTTGTTCTTGCTCAGTACACAAGAAGCGTTCAGTTTAGGGCTACCACGAACATGTTGCAATATTTGATGTGGATTTTCACTGCCCCAAATCCTACAGTCATGTGTGTTAACCCTGTCACTTACGTGAAAAGTCGACTCGTCAGAAAAGATGATTTTGTCCAAGAAATGTTCATCCTCCTGTAATCGATTTAACATATCAGCACAGAAGTTCTTGCGAGCAATTTTATCAGTGGCTTCTATTGTTTATACGATCGTCAGTCTGTACAGTTTCAGATGCAAACGGTTTCTCAACACATTCCAAACAGTTGTATGTGGGATTTGTAGTTCGGGAAAGTTGAACATTCTTATTATCGATGAATTTATTTCCTTCTCTCACCATCTTCTGTGATGCACATAAAAGCAGACGAACCATTTCCTTCTCGTAACCTTGACAGTTTCCCCTTAAATTTTACTATCGTTGTCGTGCTTGTTAAAGTTTTTTAATATTTCTGTTGCTTTATAACCGAATCCGAATTCCTTTTGTGATGCTGATTAGTGCCCTTCTAACGACTGACACATAGGCATTTTTAAAATCTTCAAAAGTAATCACATATTTCAAGTTTTTGATTTTCTTCACCTATTTCAAGTTTATAATTTTTCCTTTCTATTCTGCTCTACAGAACACCTCTTCCCTTCCCGAATACTACTTGATACTCTCGTCGTTGTGGGTGAAGCATTGCTTCACTTTTCTTCACAAGTGCGTCAGCAGAAACTAATAGGTTACCGGCGAGAGGGAGATTCCTCTATAATTGTTAAGATCTGTTGTTTTTTCTTTTTTATGTAGTGGAAGTAGGAATGCCAAGACCTATTCTAATGGTATTTGTTTGTTGTACAGATTTCATTTATGGTTGAACATGAAATAATGTCGTTGCTAGAACGTTCCCAGAATTCAAGAACTATATTGTCATTTCATGATGCTGTGCTATTTTTAAGTCATTTTATGATTTATCTGCTTCCTTCTATTGTTGGTAACTTTGAGTCTGATCGTATTTGAATTATTTTGTCAAAATACAAATTCTTGTTGAGCTATACAAACATAGTCTCCAACTGGAGAGTCATGTGACACTATTAATTGATTGTGTAATTGTAATTTATAAATTAGTATTTCCATGACAGTTGCAAATAATATTTTGTTGTAAACAATATTTTTATTAGTGACTAATTTCGAATTTCTTATTCATTGTCAAAATTTTTCTTCTATCGGTACTGATGTCAGATACTTTTCTTTTCTGTTGCTGCCTGTCATTATTTTCGTTTGGTGGCGTCAATTTCAGTTTCGAGTTTTATTATTATAATTATTATTATATTCGGATATTGCTTTTTAAGAGAGGGTTTGAACTTGAGTAGTCGTAATTTTTGCTTGTTCCATCGTCCGTCCGACCTGTATTTGTAATATAATAGTAATTATGTAGAATAAATAAAAACAATGACAGCACAATGACAGAGGACGCCATACAAATATAACATGTGCAGAGTCTAGCATGGTAAGATGTGGCATCGCTGCATCCTTGTACGGATACTTGAAAATGGTCTAAGGCCGAAATTGTACACTAGTGCAGCTGTAGCCAGTTACGTGCAGTAGCGGTAGCGTCAATGTGTGTCAGACTTTGCATCCAAATATGTGGGGCTCGGTGCCCGATCACTGCTAGAATTTTTATCTGTCACTAATCGCTTCATTCGTCTTCGGCAATGTTAGTTACAGTGAAAAGTGCCGAGTAACACATTGGTCCGGAATCCACGTTAAACTGCAGGTATCCTTACTACAAGCCAGTCCGAAAGTGCGTACCATCTCCAGTACGATAGTACGCAGTATGTACTGAAGGTCATTTGGGAAAGTTTGTTCCCAGGCATTCCTAGATCTTCCTCTACTTCTGCATCCGTCCGTTCGTTTCCACAACAGTGCTGATTTGGAGATTCTTCCATCTTTCATCCAAGCCTCAGTCTCCTCTCAGCAACGATTTCGTGCAGTCTGCATAGACCACTTCTTCTCATCACTTCATCATCTGGAACGTGATCGCGATAACTGACCTTCACAATTCGTCTCAAGCATCACTGGTGAAATACAGTGAGCTTGTGTGCTGATTTTGGTGACATTTTCGAGATATCACATGCGTGTACAGCCATTGGCAGGGCAATGCGGGAGTACAGCAGAATCTTCGGAGACATATAGTCTAATTGGGCTATGTATGTATCGTATTCGTTGCAAGACTATTCAACTAGAATGTTGACTATATACAATAAATAATAATATAAATAATAAATATAATCACGACTGCACAATCTTCGTGGACATACTTATACAGTGTAATTGTCGTAGTATCGCATTCGTCGCAAGACTATTCAACTAGAAAGTAATCCAAATATAATCACGAGTGATGATGTAGCTTTTTTAACAGGTCGTTAATTATTGACTCGCTGGATAATACCACAAAGTAAATCACAGAACTAAAGAAACAAGCAGTCAAAATGGGTCTGAAAACATCATTTGAAAAAACACTGTTCATGACAAATATCTGTGACGACACCAAAAATTTTAAAATTCATAAAAAGGCAATATGTAAAATTAATTATTTTAATTGCTTAACGGAATGGATAACATCCAGTACAGAAGAAAAGATACCAATAGTAAATAGAATACGAAAAATGGGAAGAAAATTCCATGTGACAGAAAATAACAAAAAACACCTTTGTCCTGGACCACAAAGCTAAGACACTCCCAAACAGTGGTGAGACCTGGAACACTGAATGCAGAAGAAACACTTAAACTAACAAGATTTTGGGAGACTGAAAAACTAAAGCAAGTTGAAAGAAGAATTGTAAGGAAAGTACTGGGACCTAAAAGTAATAGTAATGGCGAAATAAATTAAAATCAGAGAGCTCTGTTTGAAAATGGAAAAGCTAGCTGATATAGCGAGGAAAGAAAGACTGCAATCCTATGAAGACTTATACTTAATGGATAGTAACACTAACCAAGAAGATCTTCAAATTGCTAAACAGTCGCCGGCCGCTGGTGGCCGAGCGGTTCTGGCGCTACAGTCTGGAACCGCGCGACTGCTACGGTCGCAGGTTCGAATCCTGCCTCGGGCATGGATGTGTGTGTTGTCCTTAGGTTAGTTAGGTTTAAGTAGTTCTAAGTTCTAGGGGACTTATGACCTCAGCAGTTGAGTCCCATAGTGCTCAGAGCCATTTGAACCATTTTGCTAAACAGTCGGAGAGCCATATCCACATGATTCTCTGAAATTGAGAAAGACACAGGGAGTAGATTTGACATAACAGGTAACAGAAAACTTTTTAGAGAAGTAAACAAAAGGTAGGATTTCAAGAAAGAAAGAGGTCAGCAAATGGAATGAAATGGACGCAGAACGAAAAGGAACGACACTCTCGATGGATGAAGCAAGTCTGCGAATAGAGAGAACTAAACACAAAGAAGCAACACCAAAGTTGATTTTCCGTACTATCTAAAAGGGTTATGCGAATGAATAAGTAAAACGTAACAGTGGAGGAGGAGGAGATCAGTGTTTAACGTCCCGTCGACAAAGAGGTCATTAGAGACGGAGCACAAGCTCGGATTAGGGAAGGATGGGGAAGGAAATCGGCCGTCTCGTTCCAAAGGAACCATCCCGGCATTTGCCTGAAGTGATTTAGGGAAATCACGGAAAACCTAAATGAGGACGCTCGGACGCGTGTTCGAACCGTCGTCCTCTCGAATGCGAGCCCACATAAAACAGAACACATGAACCACCGACACAAGGAAAAAGAATAGCTTTCATAGGAACAAGTGATTTCGAATGGGACCCCCAAATTAATAAGAAAATAATGAGAATTTCTTTCCTTTGAGGCGACTATGGTAGTGACAGATTCTCACGCTAGGTGCACAGATCACGCACTGCTTTGAAACTCCTTACCAGCTGTTATTCATGTGGGAGCGACAGTTTGTCCCGAGTGTTTGTTCTTGTAAATACTGTTTCACTTTTTGGCTATTCGGCAGTTTTGCACTTAACATAACAACTCGCCATCATCAATTTCTGTCTGGAATGTCATTTCCGTTCAGCAGCGGCATGTAAAATGTTTATGGTGTGCCACACCATAACTCGAAACCTTGTTTTTCTCGGGAAATGCTAATACCAACTTATCTATCCAGTTCGACCAGCATCTTCACGTCTCCTAGCACCCCTCACCGAATTTCCAAAGCTCTTCAAAGACCACAGTTAATTGGCCTTATTGCATTCAGATGTTAAATGAATTGTGTGGCGATAAAGGATTGACAGAAAAATTCATACATTCCACTTGGATATCATTTTTCTTTAATTTATTTGTATTCGTTTCGTAATATATTAGACATATTTATTTGAATGTCTGTCATTTGACAAATTCAGCATTTATCTGTTTCTGGATGGCGTGCAGGGGTAAAAATTTCTTTAAAAAGATGTCATTTTTTCCTTCGACTGTTAAATTATTTATTTATAAAGTCCACGACTGCAATTTTCAAATGCTGACATGTGCAAAAGAATGGAATTTTCGTAATGTAGTACTTGAAATGGCAAAAACGCCTAAGTTCTATCTTGGACCTTATAAATTAATAATTTTAACAGTCGAAGGCGACGACAGTGTCTTCTAGAAAAAAAAATTCAGTATTATTTCTACTCTATCCCTCAGTTAATCATGCTTTTGACCATTTATGCTGCGCGCCTTTGCTGCACGCTTCACGTTCGCCGGATGCCTAAAGTAATAACAGGAAGTACGCCGAGAAATAATTACGAAAACGTAAAATATTTCTATAACTGGTTTTGACTACTATTTTCATGAGTTATGACTGCAATTATTATTGATTCGATGAACCCTCTGACAGGCACTTAAAGTGTGTTTGCAGAGTATCCATGTAGATGTATTAGAATGACTTTACCCTGATTAACTGAAATCAGTGTATGTATCATCTTTTATAATCAGTCCATTCTACTATGTCCCAAAGAATGCGTTCCGTGTCTGGTGAGATGTTTGCGACATTCCTTGTGGCGGGGTAATGGTACTTTCCCTAGATTCCTGTATCCCTACGCCAACAGGTGAAGTGGCAGATATTCTTTACTACTAAAGGCACAAGTGATGAAGTCACAGATTCCATTCTCGGAAAGGCGCAGCTGGTGACGTAATGGACGATGGACCTCCGCGAACCGTATTGCAACTTACCCATCAGCTCATCGACGCATTTTCAGATGGACGTAATTTACACACCACCATCTTCACTCTTTGTGAGCAGTACTGTGGTGACTCGGGTTGCGGATAAGCAAGACAAACCTGCCCGCATTTCCGAGGGCATTTTCCATAGACGGAAAGAGACATATGTCAGAAGTGTTGCATTTATAAATAAATTAAGCTCTAGCCGCAAGGATGATTTTTAATTTCTGTAATTCATGATCGATTTCGGGACTACCTGCCCCGTCTTCAGAGGTACCTTGTCACATATATCTAATCGATTAAAGGTACATATCCTTTTTTGGGCTACTAGCTGGCTGTCATAACAGATAAGCAATACGTGCAAGACCCACGTCCACAATACCACACAAAATGACACCCCAGCAGTTGGCAGAAGAATGATTCAGTGTATGCGTGTAAACTGTGTGTATTGAGCTCAGACCGCCATTCCGCAATCAGTATATATTGCATAGTTTCCCTTTTTTACTTCAGACGAGTTTGTGGATAGTATTCAAACGGAAACATGGCCAGTATCCCTCTTCGTCCTTGTTCGGCTGAATAACTGATCTGCCTCTAATGACCTTGACATTAAAATTGTAGCGTTAAATTCACGATAAATTTCAAACATATCTTAGAGTGTTCAATGCATGTAATATATTTTGTTCATCTGACGGTAATTTAATCCTCTAATCGTCGCTATCGAGGTGACGCACTGGTTAGTACGCTGGACTCGCGTCTGGGAGGACGATGGTTCAAACCCGCGACCGGCTATCCTGATTTAGGTTTACCGTGATTTCCCTAAAACGCTTCAGGTAAATGCCGGGATGATTCCTGTGAAAGGCCACGGCTGACTTCCTTCCCCATCCTTCCCTAATCCTAAGAGACCGATGACATCGCTGTTTGATCCCCTCACCCCAAATCAACCAACCAACAAACGTGCTGTAGTTATTTTTGTGATGCTGTTTAACTTGAAAATAAACAACTTCCCTCGAAGAATCAGATAAAATTACGAAGAAGCAAACAGTCTTGGTTGAAGAGGTGTAATTATCATTTATTTATCAATGACGCTGCTTCAAGCCTCTTCAGATTTGCTGATTATTAGATGGTGTTAGGCACAGTGTTTTGTTGAAACCTTTTGTATGCTCGGTATCCCATATATCTAACACCATCTAATATTCAGCGAATCTGACGATACCTGAATCAGGTGAAACACGTCATTGGTAAATGAATAATAATTACATCTCTGCAACCAAGACTGTTTCTTCATCGTATATTGTGGTTGCTGTACTATCCCTGCCGTGTGTTAAAAAATGTTTTATGATGCAATTATCTGATTTATTACAGTCTAGTAGTCTTGCGAAAGCACATCAGGTAAGACTGCCCCTTTGTTTGTGAAACTGAAGAGCAATTGCGGCGCCGTCGGTGAGCACCACAGTCGACCTCCAGGTGGTAAATGTACCCTCTCAGAGGTCTGTTGGTACACCGTAGCAAAGAGAGTGCTGGTGTGAAAAACGCTCTGCACACAACTGACAAGCAGCTCTCCCATTACACCGAGCTTCGCCGTACAATAACATCATGTCGGCGTATTTCGCAAAAGCGTTGTTCACCAAGGTCAACAGGAATGCACTTAAAATGAAATGTACGTGCAGCTTGCGTTCTGTACTGTAGTGAAAGTTTACTACTGTACAGCAGTGCGGTATGAACAAAGGTCACAGGCACAACAGCAGACGCAGACCTCTCTGGGCAGACCATGAACTCAACTGAACGGCGTGTAAACAAACCCGTATTGGGCATGGGACATCAAGTGACCGGTGAAAAATCAAATGGCTCTGAGCACTATGGGACTTAACATCTTAGACCTACTTAAACCTAACTAACGTAAGAACATCACACACACACATGCCCGAGGCAGGACTCGAACCTGCGACCGTAGCAGTCGCGCGGTTCCGGACTGAAGCGCCTAGAACTGCTCGGTCACCGCGGCCGGCTAAGTGACCGGTGAATGAAGTACGTAATATTCTAGTCTCTGGCGCGAAAATCGGGAGATCTGAGCGTGTGTTGTGGTATTTTGCGCGTAGCGGAAAAACTGTACGCTTCCGGACATGACTCCCCAACCACAAGTCTTCAAAGTCTGTAAGGGGAATTTAGTGACACACTCTATATGGACTATTTTATTCGAATTAGTCTACACTACCAACTCCTAAAAAGCCCTCTAGACTCGTCTTTAAATAATAAGCCGACGGCGTCTGTGACTGTTTCGTTAACAGTTCCGGGCTGCGAATTCTTAAGGTTCAAATGTATGGTGAACATGCACATCGACATCTTGTTGACAATCACCTGCCTGTCACAATTTCGTAACCTTTCTATCGAACCAGTTTACAAAAAATGAACGCAAGTAGTTAACAAAAGCATACGATTGCCCAGTATCGTATTAATAAGGAATTCTGTTCACCTTTTCGAAAGTTTCAGCGTTTTCAACCCACACTTGAAGAGTGGTATGCAGATGTCGGAAACCTGGTTCCCAAGTCCTCGACACAGTGACCCACTTCCGGCAATGGAGAGAACCAGCTCTCCGTTGTTCAGTGTAACGGAAGCTATTTTCGACTGAAATTGTGGTGATGTTGTTACGGTGTAGTCTCCCGCACAGAAATTTCTCCATCCGTTAGAAACAGAGACCGCACCGTAGGATCCACGTAGCTGATGGTCCTACTTCCGAGGTCCACTCCCTCAATTGCCTTGGGCTCCGCAGAAATGTCAACACATTCCATCTTCGCACAAGTGTCGCTCCGGATAACTGTCACTAACTCAGTTCCTCCTTCTACTCAAATCCGTATTTCCATTTATCTAAAATCATCCAACATGTTTTCACTCAAACAACGTCGTATTTCTTCCAAAGATTTCCTGTTTAAGTTCCCTGAGTATCTCTGCTGCACTTTCGTATCGAGTGCATAACCTTTCTTAGACCATTACCCCTGAGTGCAATCAGATATTGACTACTACAACCGCCCCCTCCCCCCTCCACATTATTACCGACTTTAGTAACTAAATAAACTGTAGAATGAAAGACTATTCTTGAACACTTTTTTTAAAATGATGAAAGGTGCATCAAATTTAGTTTGTGTGTGTGTGTGTGTGTGTGTGTGTGTGAGTGCGTGTGTGTGTGTGGAACGGGGAGGGGGAGGGGGGCGTTACAATGAATGACGAAGGAAGTCGTGGTGCGTTGCAGTGCCATCCACAACTCCTTCTCATATAAGAAAGCTATAGCTATCCACAGTGTGGACAGACAATTGTTACAAAACAACTTCCCTTGCTCTAGTCCTCTCCATCGCTGCACTTGCTTGACACGCACACAACAACCCTATTTGAAATCAACCAAGTTAAAATATGTGCACTATACTTACTGCTCGGAAATCACTTCATTGCTGCATTACTTATATCTGAACTGTTAGAAATTGGAAGACTTCAGGCTGTTAATGCTGTGGGTCTAACCACTCTAATAATAATAATAACTGTGTACAGCACTATAGTAGCCCTTATACGGGGTGTTACAAAAAGGTACGGCCAAACTTTCAGGAAACATTCCTCACACACAAATAAAGAAAATATGTTATGTGGACATGTGTCCGGAAACGCTTACTTTCCATGTTAGAGCTCATTTTATTACTTCTCTTCAAATCACAATAATCATGGAATGGAAACACACAGCAACAGAACGTAACAGCTTGACTTCACACACTTTGTTACAGGAAATGTTCAAAATGTCCTCCGTTAGCGAGGATACATGCATCCACCCTCCGTCACATGGAATCCCTGATGCGCTGATGCAGCCCTGGAGAATGGCGTATTGTATCACAGCCGTCCACAATACGAGCACGAAGAGTCTCTACATTTGGTACCGAGGTTGCGTAGACAAGAGCTTTCAAATGCCCCCATAAATGAAAGTCAAGAGGGTTGAGGTCAGGAGAGCGTGGAGGCCATGGAATTGGTCCGCCTCTACCAATCCATCGGTCACCGAATCTGTTGTTGAGAAGCGTACGAACACTTCGACTGAAATGTGCAGGAGCTCCATCGTGCGTGAACCACATGTTGTGTCGTACTCGTAAAGGAACATGTTCTAGCAGCACAGGTAGAGTATCCCGTATGAAATCATGATAACGCGCTCCATTGAGCGTAGGTGGAAGAACATGGGGCCCAATCAAGACATCACCAACAATGCCTGCCCAAACGTTCACAGAAAATCTGTTGATGACGTGATTGCACAACTGAGTGCGGATTCTCGTCAGCCCACACATGTTGATTGTGAAAATTTACAATTTGATCACGTTGGAATGAAGCCTCATCCGTAAAGAGAACATTTGCACTGAAATGAGGATTGACACATTGTTGGATGAACCATTCGCAGAAGTGTACCCGTGGAGGCCAATCAGCTGCTGATAGTGCCTGCACACGCTGTACATGGTACGGAAACAACTGGTTCTCCCGTAGCACTCTCCATACAGTGACGTGGTCAACGTTACCTTGTACAGCAGCAACTTCTCTGACGCTGACATTAGGGTTATGGTCAACTGCACGAAGAATTGCCTCGTCCATTGCAGGTGTCCTCGTCGTTCTAAGTCTTCCCCAGTCGCGAGTCATAGGCTGGAATGTTCCGTGCTCCCTAAGACGCCGATCAATTGCTTCGAACGTCTTCCTGACGGGACACCTTTGTTCTGGAAATCTGTCTCGATACAAACGCACGGCGCCACGGCTATTGCCCAGTGCTAATCCATACATCAAATGGGCATCTGCAACTCCGCATTTGTAAACATTGCACTGACTGCAAAACCACGTTCGTGATGAACACTAACCTGTTGATGCTACGAACTGATGCTGGTACTGTAGAGCAACGAGTCGCATGTCAACGCAAGCACCGGAGTCAACATTACCTTCCTTCAATTGGGCCAACTGGCGGTGAATCGAGGTAGTACAGTACATACTGGCGAAACTGAAATGAGCTCTAACATGGAAATTAAGCGTTTCCGGACACATGTCCACATAACATCTTTTCTTTATTTGTGTGTGAGGAATGTTTCCTGAAAGTTTGGCCGTACCTTTTTGTAACACCCTGTATAGTTACTGCAGTGACGTGCTGTCATTTAGTTCATTTATCGTTTCGAAGCTAATAATGAAGCAATTTCTGGAGTACTGTAGGTACTATCTACAACTTAGAGAAGACATTTTCTTGAAATATTTAGAATTTGTTACATATATCTCACTGAAGTACAGCAGAAAGCACAACATAGGGTGGACTATGTGAGGAACCTGTAACCCCCACCGCATTACTGCTACTAACTGAGAAAAGTGATTATTGACAACTTCTACAATCAATATTAGAGTCTCGCAGAAGTGTAATAATAGTAATGATCTTTTGGAAGTAATATAATTTCGTGACTGAAACCGTCAGCATATTTCATTTTACCCCCCAGGTGGTAATTACTCACACGTTGGGAACCACTGGACTGTGTCGTCCTATTATGGTACTACTAATGAATCTTTGAATTCCTTACATGTATGTTGTCATGCTTATTTGATAAGGTATCCAAACGCTGGACCGTAGAATTGTTAGCATTAATGTCTCGTATGCGATTTCTTGTACTGATGTTCAGCACGTGCGATTACTGTCCTGTGTGGTCAGCGCCCATGCCGAAGTGGATACATCGGTTTCATTAGCGCACAGAAGTTAAGCTCGTCGGGCGTGGCCAGTACTTGGATGTGTGACCGTCCGAGTAAGCCATGCACAACTGAAATTTTCCATTTGCTTTTACGGCAGAGAAGACAGGAGGATTGGTGGCATAAAGTTCCTGATCACCAGTCTTTGTGCCAATTAGCTGGATTAAATTCCAGACGTCTCCGCAGGATCTCATGAAATGATGATCCGTCCGTTGGAAGGGGACGTTAAACTCGGCGGTCCCCATGGTGCTATTCTATAGTAGTAGGCTATGTGCCGGCACCTGGTTTCAGCTCTCCCTTCTTTCATCATTTCCAACAGGTACATGACACTCACCCCGTTTACTTGGGACTCCCAAAAACGGATTTCGTAAACCGATTTCCCAATACCGCTTCTGGTGGTCATGTTAACAATTCAAAATCGATTCTGGAAATCCGCTTCTAGTTGCCGGATTTTCAATTTCGCTATCGATTTTCGCTTATGTAAACGCAACCCGTTTTGAAGCGCGCTTGGTTTTGTTAAGTTACGCCTTGTTTTCAGAATATTCGTTTAATACGGACTTATTGTGCAGTGAAGGAGAAACAGAAATATTACAATGAGCATGTAGTTGACTAACTGTAATATTTAAACGAAGAGAAATAACGATTGTGTTGACTGAATCAGCAACTGGGTCAGCGGCTTTCCAAAGGTCATATTTAATTGGGGTAGTAAATCCGCTTCAGACGTTAACATGTAAGCACGAGGGCGGAAGCCGGTTTCCAAAATCGATTTTCGTGTTTCGGGAGATGTGTCGCACGTATACGAAGTGATTGTACTGTACTCGCTCCCATTACAGATCCACTGACGCACACAGTTCATGCTTTCGCGAAGGGAAAGTGCCTGCGGGCGCGAAGGATAGAGAAAACCTTTCCAATTAGGCGGCTGAACCTGCCCTTTCCGACATCTGCATAACACTCTCCTAACTGTGGGGGTAAAAACGCTGAAACGTTCGAAAAGGTGAGTAGAGGTCCTTATTAATAGCACTTTGCACAATCTCACGCTTTTGTAATCTACCTACATTCATTTTTTGTGAACTTCCTCACGCGTTATATGATTTCGTGATGTCAAGGGAGCCTATCTCATGGTAATACTCCACAATCATGTTTGGATAGCAATTTTTTACATTTAAATTACGCAAGGAAGATTGAAAGCAGTCTAATATTTATTTTGCTCTACAGACTCTGTCTTGTAAACAATTATAAGAAATATTTTTGGTCGATGAAGTGCTTGATGTGCTCTAAACTCTTGAATATGTATATTTTAACGCCTGTCATAAAATGATTCAAAATAATTTTGTAATCAATGTCCATGTTACTCGTATTTTGAAAGAAACTACATAAAAATGCAAACTGAACTTCGTTTCCATTAAAAGGAAACAAGGTGTCTGATTTTAACAGCAAAGCCGAAGCCAAGGGGGTTGACTGAGAAGCGAGCTACCAAATAGCGGGACGCTCGATGCGTTAGTCTCAATGAGAAGCCGAAAAACCTCCAACCAGATCAGACTGGATTCCAGGTTTTGTAATAAGAGGTTTCTGTACCAAACACGTTTCTGAGAAAGTGGACGCAGCAAATAATACGTGCTGACCTCCAGAGCACCTGGTTGTAAATTTTCTGAGAGTTATTGGAGACCTTGATTCGTCGAAAACGACCTTGATCGCTTATTTTTAATGCAACTACGAAATGGCTTTATTATGATGCAACAGAGTTATAAAGGCTCTCACTTTATGGAAACAAGGTAATTACATACCACCATCTATGGAAGCGAGCGCTTTTGTCGACAGGGAGTTTGATTAATTGAGTTTTTTAAATAATATAAGCGTTCCAGTTTGAGAAACGGTAACAAACTGCTGTGGTGGGCTTATTTGTTATTATCATCGGAATTTAAAGAAGCTATTTATCTTGACAGTTTGTGGTCCAATACCAGAGACATGTCTGTAAGCAGTACCAGGATATGTTCGCTGTGACCTCATCATGCACTGTCGATCTAAAATGATTACTGCTGATTTAGGATTAAGCTAACTACATGACTGATACATGCAGATACATTTAAAATTTGTCGTACTGTTCGGTGAAAACACGTTCAGAACCTGAAGTACAAGTCTGTTACACACTTTCAAACAATAACAGTCTTCGCAAATTAACGTGACGAAGCTGCTGAGTATCGAGTGGAACTTTTGCATTTACGCACTACTTGAGTTGAATATCACGAAACGGATCTTACAGTTATTCCTCTGGCCTTCGTAGACACCGATATCTGTGAAATAGATGATGGAGTACTGTGGCGATTTTAGCGAGTGTGCCCTTGTGTGTATGACTATCTTAAATTTGGTGAGATTAATTATGGTGACTTCTTACACCATTCAGAATAACATCAAGTGTCAATAGTAAATCGTAATTACACTTTAGAAAACGTTATCTAGTGGACAATCTTCGCAGAACATTAGTTTCCATTATTTCTCTTTTGGTAAACACATCATTTGTGCCAGAATGCAAACATCAAATACAATTGAAATAAAGTATTTACTCCCGTGATATATCAAGATGACCACTTAAATTTCCCCTCTGATGTCGTAAAGGAAGTTGTTGCATACTTTATTTAGAAGTTTGCTTGTAGAACATACACCGTAGCTACACAGTGCGCAGTTCACGCCTGAAAAAAAAAAGCAGTAATGATTGTAAATTTTAGACATAGCTGCTGTGCAATTAAAGTGACATCTAAAGCAGATCAATTTGCTATTCAAATTTATTCTCGGTGACCATCCTCGGATGACAATGTCTACTATGTACAAGTCTTTAACATAATGCAGCGCTTCACCAACCGTGAATTGTTCAAAGAAATTCAGCCTTCAATTGCAAGGTAAAATTTTTAGTTTACCTATGTTTCGATGCCAATAACGGTACCTTCTTCAGAACCTATAAATTAACCCCTAGGGACACATATTACACACTGTTCTGAAGAAGATACCATTATTGGCATCGAAACCTAGATAAAATAAAAATTTTACCTTGCGACTGTCTGCCTACGATGTGATGGCAGCACTTACGAAGTAATATGCTGTACTAGGTACGAGTCAACTGCATAAAATAACTGACAGTTAACTGATACTTCATCAACACTGCCCTCTCATTATGGACATTTTGTTCTGGTAGAACTGAACATCAAGAGTAAATGAAAAATACTGCGACCTGAGCAGATTCAAGATTGCTTGTAGCCCTAAACGATTAGTTCATTAGGTGGAATTGATGTTGATATAATGTCCTTCTCGTTAAAGGACATCGTGTACAATAAAATATTTCCGAACGTGACGCAGTTGATACAAAACTAAAAGGTCCAATCTGTTCCACAGTTCGTGCTGTTATGAAGTTTGCGCGTGGTCCTTCAGAAGCATTACCTGTTTCAATTCACAAAGTGTTTCTCTTCCGGGAATTACAGGCAGACAATGATGTAACAGCGAAATCAGAAAGCTGTCTAACTTCTGGACAAATTACAAGACGAGCCTCTCTACTGATAAACCTATTTTTCCCTTACAGCATGCACAAACTCGGAGCTCTGTATATTCACGGTAACAGCTGGGGCCTAGGACGATGTTTGAATCTTGTTAGGGAATGATATGCATCAATCAAGAGTGGCGATCAAGATACCGTTCCCTGCAAGGAAACTTCCATTTCATCGAGGAATGATGGGACCGGAGATAATGTCGCCCCCCCCCCCTCCTCCAATGTTTACATGACCGAGTATGCGAATCTACTGTCCCAACAATGTAACGTTTTTGATTAACTCATTCCCCGCAATTTTTTGGAAAATTTTTCGTACTATACCATGACACATACCATTTTTCAGTAACTACAGGTGCCTGTAAGAAAGTAACTGTTTTCGATTGGAAAAATTCATTATTGTTTTACTACCGTTGATGAGAAAGAAGAAAGTACTCGCATTAGCCCAATACAGCAAAATACTCGTCCATAAATCTTATGTCGGTATCTTGAGTCTTTAGTGAAATACCAGATGTCTCACGACGTTAAAGTCTCCCCTACGAGTCGTCAGGTGCCCTTTCTGTGATTTTTTGTGAAATATTTTTAATTTCTTTTTTCATGACGTGTTGTGGAAATCAGAATCACACAAAAGATTTCACGCGAGCCGTATATGAACGGTATATGTTGTTTTCAGTCCCATTACCAACAAAATGTTGAAAACTCAATTTTATGATTAGATTAGATAGAATCTTGTGCGACAGAACTCCAGCGATATTTACGAAAACAACAATATACGAAGAATATTTACAGTCCCACATATAAAATAGAACCATATACCAATTTCAGGCAACCTCTACACATCTCCAAACGCTACAGAATTCACTTTGTCGCATCGATTTTGTATCCTTTCCCCGCCCCTCCCTTTCATTTTTTTCCAAGTCGTCCACTTAGCTTCCATTAGTTAGTCGATTCGGTTTATTTCTACGACTGGGACAAAAAAGAAAAAAAAGGCGCCGTTGTTCCATAGACCATCCATTCGACTGATTCAGTTTCATTCTCATTAGATTCATAGCTATATCTTCCACTCCAGTCCACTCCAAGATCAGTTTATTAGTTTCCTGTCTCTCTCACAGCCACTGAAACATCTCTCCGTGCCACTGCACACCGTTCACATCTCGAATGGTTTTCCCATCAAAAGTCCTTATCAAAAACTGGTAACACACACATACTCACCCGATAATAGGTGCCTTGAAAACAAATAAGGCGCCTCATCCGGATGGAATCTCGGTTCAGTTTCACAGAGAGTACTCTACTGCATTGGCCCCTTACTTAGCTTGTATTTATTGCGAATCTCTCGCTCAGCGCAAAGCCCCAAGCGACTAGAAAAATTCTGAGGCAACTCAATATATAAGAAGTGCAAAAGAAAGCCGCGCAAAATTAGAGATGCATATCCTCAAAATCGGTTTGCTGCACAACTCTTGAACATATTCTCAATTCAGATACAATAAATTTCCGTGAGACGTAAGGGCGTCTGTTCATACATCAACACGGAGTTAGAAAGCAACACTCGTGCGAACCTCAGCCTGCCCCATTCTCATATAATATCCTTTGAACATGCATGAAGGGCAACATACAGACTCCATATTCCTAGATTTCCGTAAAGCGTCTGATGCGGTGCCCCACTGCAGACTGTTAACGAAGGTATGAGAATATGGAATAGGTATCCAGATACGTGATTGGCTCGCAGGCTTCTTGAGTAACAGAACCCATTATTTTGGCCTCAACGGCGAGGGTTCGTCAGAGACAAGAGTATAGTCAGGAGTGCCGCAGAGAAGCGTATAGGACCGTCGTTACTTTCTATATACGTACATAAATAACCTGGCGAACAGTGTGGGCAGTAATGTGCGGTAGGCTGCTGAAGATGTTGAAGATGTAGTGTACGGTAAAGTGTCGTCGTGACCATAGGAAGATACAAGATGAATGAGACAAAATTGCTAGTTGGTGTGATGAATGTTTCAACACGTGTTAATGCGGATGATTAGCAAAAACAAATCCGCATACAGCATTACAGCATTAGCACTATGCTGCTTGACACAGTCATGTCGATTAAATATCTGGGCCTGACGTTGCAAAGTTATATAAATGGAAGGAACCCGTAAGGGCCATAGTAGGAAAAAATCGGTTTATTGGACGAATTTTGAGGTGGTGTCGTCCATCCGTAAAGAAGACGGCGTATAGAAAACTAGTGCTCGAGTGTTTGAGATGCCACCAGGTCGGATTACAGGAAAACATCGAAGCACTTTAGAAACGGACTACTAGATTTGTTATCTGTAGGTTCGGTCAACACGCGAGTATTACGGAGATGCTATGCGAGCTGTCTGGAGGGAAGACGATGTATGGGTAGTCGTTTTTCCCTCACTCCATTTGCAAGCGGAATAGGAGAGGAAGTCACTGTGAAAAGAAAAAAAAAGAGTAGTGATACAAGACACCCGCCGCCACGCACCATACGGGGTGTGTAGATAATCACAAAGAACACCTGTGTGATTTCTATCACTAAAATCAGAATTACGACAGCATAGCCTGTTCTGTAAGTACAGACGTTTCGCATGTAAATCCGTGTTCTACATCTACATGGTTACTCTGCAATTCACACTTAGTGCCTGGCAGAGGGTTCATCGAACCATTTTCATACTACTTCTCCACCATTCCACTCTCTGATGGCGCGTGGGAAAAAGGAACACATAAATCTTTCCTTTCGAGCTCTGATTTCTTTTATTTTATTATGATTGTCATTTCTCCCTACGTAAGTGGGTGTCAACAAAATATTTTCTCATTCGGAAGAGAAAGTTTGTGATAACACGAAACGGGCTGCCCTTCTTTGCACATTTTCGATGTCCTCCGTCAATCCTACCTGGTAAGGATCCCATACCGCGCAGCAATATTCCAGCAGAGGACGGACAAGTGTAATGTAGCTTGTCTCTTTAGTGGGCTTGTCGCATCTTTAAGTGTTCTGCCAACAAAGCGCAGTCTTTGTTTCGCCCTCCCCACAATATTATCTATATGGTCTTTCCAATTTAAGTTGCTCGTAATTGTATTTCGTAGATATTTAGCCGAATTGACAGCCGTTAGATTTGTGCGATTTATCGTATACCCCAAATTTATCGAATTTCTTTTAGTACCCATGTGGATGACCTCGCACTTTTCTTTGTTTAGTGCCAATTGCCACTTTTCGCACCATACAGAAATTCTCTCTAGATCATTTTGTAATTGGAATTGATCATCTTATGATTTTACTAGACGGTAAATTACAGCATCATCTGCAAACAATCTGAGGGGGCTGCTCAGATTATCACTTAGATCATTTATGTAAATCAGGAACAGCATACGGCCTATGACACTACCTTGCGGAACGCCAGATATCACCTCTGTTTTACCCGATGATTTACCGTCTATCACTACGAACTGTGACCTCTCTGAAAGGTAATCACGAATCGGGTCACACAACTTCAAATGTTCAAATGTCTCTGAGCACTATGGGACTTAACATCTGTGGTCATCAGTCGCCTAGAACTTAGAACTACTTAAACCTAGCTAACCTAAGGACATCACACACATCCATGCCCGAGGCAGGATTCGAACCTGCGACCGTAGCAGTCGCGCGGTTCCGGACGGAGCGCCTAGAACCGCAAGACCACCGCGGCCGGCGGTCACACAACTGAGACGATACTCCATACGCACGCAATTTGATTAATAGTCGCTTGTGAGGAACTTAGCGCGGCCTTCTGGAAATCTAGGAATACTGAATCGATCTGAGATCCGTTGTGTTGTTAGTCCACCCAGTTTAGCCATGAGTCATTACAGTCCACTCAGTAGCTTCACTTACCGCACTTAGCTCGGCGCTGTTTACGTCCTCTCAGAGGCGTGCCTGACGTCGAGAGGCATCGCCGCAGCAGGTAGTTGGCGTTGAGAGGTGAAGGCGTGGGGATCGCAGACCTCGGGAGAGGAAAGCGCTGGCGAACAGGCGGCCCGGATTTACGGCTGAGTCGCGATCCTCCTGGTGAAAGCTGCTGCCAGCCTGCCCAGCTGCGGATAGAGGGGACTCAAAAACCCGCGCCACCGCCCGCACCCGCAGTGGCAGCCGTCCGCAGCAGGAAGTCCTCTCGCCTAGCCTCCAGGGGATCCGGTTCCACAATGAAACCACTGACGGGGAAGCGGCTCAGCGGTTCACACTCATGTTGACAATGGTCGTTTTCATTTTTTTCCCTTCCTCATTGATTGATAGTGCTAAGTCTCTAAGCTCTTATTAGGGAGTAGTGGATTCAACTATCTTGACAAGGTTTCCCTGCAATTTATGAAACGTCCCCTTAGAAAAATTAAAAATGACTGTGCTTAAACTGACACACAATATTTTTAGCGCAACGCAATCTGACTTTCAAAAATCCCTACAAAAGAATGGCCCTGACTAACAACAACCTATACCTTTCATGACTCACTTACCTCACAAAAATCTTCGTTACTCGAACTACTGCAATACAGCGAGCGCCACTACTGCCAGCTAAATAAAAGATTCTAACTACTGAAGGCACTAACTAATGATAGGCATAGTTAGCAAGTGAAAGATTTGGATAAAGAACAAACAATGTATTTACCTTAATAGTGTTCAAAAGTCATACAAAAAGGTACGGCCAAACTTTCAGGAAACATTCCACACACACAAATAAAGAAAAGATGTTATGTGGTCATGTGTCCGGAAACGCTCAATTTCCATGATAGTGCTCATTTTAGTTTCGTTCACCTACGGTCAATGGAGCATGATTTCATACGGGATACTCTACCTGTGATGCTAGAACACGTGCCTTTACAAGTACGACACAACATGTGGTTCATTCAGTCGAAGTGTTCGTACGCTTCTCAACAACAGATTCGGTGACCGATGGATTGGTAGAGGCGGATCAATTCCATGGCCTCCACGCTCTCCTGACCTCAACCCTCTTGACTTTCATTTATGGGGGCATTTGAAAGCTCTTGTCTACGCAACCCCGGTACCAAATGTAGAGACTCTTCGTGCTCGTATTGTGGACGGCTGTGATACAATACGCCATTCTCCAGGGCTGCATCAGCGCATCAGGGATTCCATGTGACGGAGGGTGGATGCATGTATCCTCGCTAACGGAGGACATTTTGAACATTTCCTGTAACAAAGTGTTTGAAGTCACGCTGGTATGTTCTGTTGCTGTGTGTTTCCATTCCATGATTAATGTGATTTGAAGAGAAGTAATAAAATGAGCTCTGACATGGAAAGTAAGCGTTTCCGGACACATGTCCACATAACATATTTTCTTTCTTTGTGTGTGAGGAATGTTTCCTGAAAGTTTGGCCGTACCTTTTTGTAACACCCTATATATATATATATATATATATATATATATATATATATATATATATATATGACAGCCAGTCTTACAAATTTACTGTTCACATCCATCTGCCCAACACTACAATAGCAAACAGCAATGCAAACCAGCCACAGACTGCACACAGCACAGCCAGTGATTTTCATACAGAGCGCTACGTGGCGTTACCAATAAAAAAACCTAAACAGCCTACTTACATTGCTCCCCATGCTCCCCACAAAAAATTTTACAAATTGTTTTGGGCAGTGGCCAATACAGATTTGAAGAAATTTTTCATAATTACAATAACAAAGATATCCAATGCACACAGTTATTGAAACACTGTTGGTCAAAATCAAAGATTTTCTCACAGTCCATAAATACAGTCCTGATCATTGGTCACAGTATTAATTACAATTTTATGCACAAAGTCTGAGCAGTAAAAGAAAATGCACACAGAAGTAGTGGATTTCCATGCAGTCTTGAAGAAGTAGTGTTGTCCTTCCAACAGAAAGACAGTGCTGACTCTTGACATGCAGACGGTAATGGGCCACAACAGAGCAAACCCACAGCAGAGTCAGTCGAAGCTTTGAAGAATATTGGTAGGTAGGTCATCACAGAGCAGACCCACTGTGGTCCTGGTAGAGATTATGGCATTGGTGAGCCACGAGAGGTGCAGACGCATTGCAGTCCTTGTAGAAATAATGGTATTGGTGGGTCATCAAAGGTCCAGACCCACTGCAGTCCTTGTAGAGACGGCCAGCAGCCATCTGTTGCGACTGTGCAGGTGCTGCACACAGCACGGCCAGTCATTTTCGTACAGAGCGCTACGTGGCGATAAAAAAAACCTTAACAGCCTACTTACAAATTCTCTAAAGACCATTGGCGAATCCAGCTTTATTCCTTCTTGGAAACATTTTGCATGGAAGTTTTACCAGCTCTTATTACTGTTTTTGTGGTCTGCAGCCCAAGGGCTGGTTTGATGCACCCATCCATGCTGCTCTACCCTGCGCAAGCTGCATCAATCAGAATGATTATTTCGCTCGGCAGCGGAGTGTGCGCTCATATGAAACTTCCTGGCAGATTGAAACTGTACCGGACCGAGATTCGAACTGGAACTTTTACCTTCCGCCGGCAAATGCTCACCGACTGTGCTACACAAGCACGACTCACGACCCGTCTTCACAGCTTTACTTCAGAGAGTGCCAGGCATAGGTCTCGGGTTCGAGGCTTGGTCCGGCATGGATTTTAATCCGCCAGGAAGTTTCAAGCTTCTTCGTCTCCGAGTAACTGCTGCAACCTAACCCATTTGAACCTGCTTATTTTATCTATCTCATTGTCTCCCTCTACAATTTGTACGCCTCACACTTCATTACGGTACAAAACTGGTGAGCCGGCCGGATGGCCGTGCGGTTCTGGGCGCTACAGTCTGGAGCCGAGCGGCCGCTACGGTCGCAGGTTCGAATCCTGCCTCGGGCATGGATGTGTGTGATGTCCTTAGGTTGGTTAGGTTTAATTAGTTCTAAGTTCTAGGCGACTGATGACCTCAGAAGTTAAGTCGCATAGTGCTCAGAGCCATTTGAACCATTTGAAAATTGGTGATTCTTTCACGCCACAGCATATGACCTACCAATCGTTCCATTGTCACAGTTTGCAATAATTCATTTTATCCCCTGTTTTATTCAGTGCCTCTTCATTAGTTACCCAATCTACCTATCTAATCTTCAGCGTTCTTCCCTAGCACCCCATTTCAGTATCTTCTATTGTCTTTTTGTCTAAACTTTTTATCGTCCACGTTTCATTTTCGTACAAGCTACACTCCAGACAAACATCTTCACAGAAGACTTGCTATCATTTAAATTTATATTCGGTGCTAAGAAATTCCTCTTTTCTCAGAGAATCTCTTCGTGGTAGAGCCAGTCTGCATTTTGTATTCTCTCTACTTTGGCTATTTTTTGTGCCCAACTAGCAAAAGTCATCTACTACTTTCAATGTCTCATTTCCTGATCTAACTCCTTCAGCATCACCAGATTTAATATTTCATTCCACTACTCTTATCTTAGATCATTCACGTTCATCTTATAACTTCTTTTCAAGATACTAACCAAGAGTACTACAGCTGCGTCTTGGACGGCCGTTTCTACTTGCTACTGACTTGGTGACCTTGCCGTTGGTGGGGAGGCTTGCGTGCCTCAGCGATACAGATAGCAGTACCGTAGGTGCAACCACAACGGAGGGGTATCTGTTGAGAGGCCAGACAAACGTGTGGTTCCTGAAGAGGGGCAGCAGCCTTTTCAGTAGTTGCAAGGGCAACAGTCTGGATGATAGACTGATCTGGCCTTGTAACAATAACCAAAACGGCCTTGCTGTGCTGGTACTGCGAACGGCTGAAAGCAAGGGGAAACTACAGCCGTAATTTTTCCCGAGGGCATGCAGCTTTACTGTATGATTACATGATGATGGCGTCCTCTTGGGTAAAATATTCCGGAGGTAAAATAGTCCCCCATTTGGATCTCCGGGCGGGGACTACTCAAGAGGATGTCGTTATCAGGAGAAAGAAAACTGGCGTTCTACGGATCGGAGCGTGGAATGTCAGATCCCTTAATCGGGCAGGTAGGTTAGAAAATTTAAAAAGGGAAATGGATAGGTTGAAGTTAGATATAGTGGGAATTACTGAAGTTCGGTGGCAGGAGGAACAAGACTTCTGGCCAGGTGACTACAGGGTTATAAACACAAAATCAAATAGGGGTAATGCAGGAGTAGGTTTAATAATGAATAGGAAAATAGGAATGCGGGTAAGCTACTACAAACAGCATAGTGAACGCATTATTGTGGCCAAGATAGATACGAAGCCCACACCTACTACAGTAGTGCAAGTTTATATGCCAACTAGCTCTGCAGATGACGCAGAAATTGAAGAAATGTATGATGAAATAAAAGAAATTATTCAGCTTGTGAAGGGAGACGAAAATTTAATAGTCATGGGTGACTGGAATTCGAGTGTAGGAAAAGGGAGAGAAGGAAACATAGTAGGTGAATATGGATTGGGGCTAAGAAATGAAAGAGGAAGCCGCCTTGTAGAATTTTGCACAGAGCACAACATAATCATAACTAACACTTGGTTTAAGAATCATGAAAGAAAGTTGTATACATGGAAGAACCCTGGAGATACTAAAAGGTATCAGATAGATTATATAATGGTAAGGCAGAGATTTAGGAACCAGGTTTTAAATTGTAAGACATTTCCAGGGGCAGATGTGGACTCTGACCACAATCTATTGGTTATGACCTGTAGATTAAAACTGAAGAAACTGCAAAAAGGTGGGAATTTAAGGAGATGGGACCTGGATAAACTAAAAGAACCAGAGGTTGTACAGAGATTCAGGGAGAGCATAAGGGAGCAATTGACAGGAATGGGGGAAATAAATACAGTAGAAGAAGAATGGGTAGCTTTGAGGGATGAAGTAGTGAAGGCAGCAGAGGATCAAGTAGGTAAAAAGACGAGGGCTAGTAGAAATCTTTGGGTAACAGAAGAAATACTGAATTTAATTGATGAAAGGAGAAAATATAAAAATGCAGTAAGTGAAACAGGCAAAAAGGAATACAAACGTCTCAAAAATGAGATCGACAGGAAGTGCAAAATGGCTAAGCAGGGATGGCTAGAGGACAAATGTAAGGATGTAGAGGCCTATCTCACTAGGGGTAAGATAGATACCGCCTACAGGAAAATTAAAGAGACCTTTGGAGATAAGAGAACGACTTGTATGAATATCAAGAGCTCAGATGGAAACCCAGTTCTAAACAAAGAAGGGAAAGCAGAAAGGTGGAAGGAGTATATAGAGGGTCTATACAAGGGCGATGTACTTGAGGACAATATTATGGAAATGGAAGAGGATGTAGATGAAGATGAAATGGGAGATATGATACTGCGTGAAGAGTTTGACAGAGCACTGAAAGACCTGAGTCGAAACAAGGCCCCCGGAGTAGACAATATTCCATTGGAAATACTGACGGCCGTGGGAGAGCCAGTCCTGACAAAACTCTACCATCTGGTGAGCAAGATGTATGAAACAGGCGAAATACCCTCAGACTTCAAAAAGAATATAATAATTCCAATCCCAAAGAAAGCAGGTGTTGACAGATGTGAAAATTACCGAACTATCAGCTTAATAAGTCACAGCTGCAAAATACTAACACGAATTCTTTACAGACGAATGGAAAAACTAGTAGAAGCCAACCTCGGGGAAGATCAGTTTGGATTCCGTAGAAACACTGGAACACGTGAGGCAATACTGACCTTACGACTTATCTTAGAAGAAAGATTAAGGAAAGGCAAACCTACCTTTCTAGCATTTGTAGACTTAGAGAAAGCTTTTGACAATGTTGACTGGAATACTCTCTTTCAAATTCTGAAGGTGGCAGGGGTAAAATACAGGGAGCGAAAGGCTATTTACAATTTGTACAGAAACCAGATGGCAGTTATAAGAGTCGAGGGACATGAAAGGGAAGCAGTGGTTGGGAAGGGATTAAGACAGGGTTGTAGCCTCTCCCCGATGTTGTTCAATCTGTATATTGAGCAAGCAGTAAAGGAAACAAAAGAAAAATTTGGAGTAGGTATTAAAATTCATGGAGAAGAAATAAAGACTTTGAGGTTCGCCGATGACATTGTAATTCTGTCGGAGACAGCAAAGCACTTGGAAGAGCAGTTGAACGGAATGGACAGTGTCTTGAAAGGAGGATATAAGATGAACATCAACAAAAGCAAAACAAGGATAATGGAATGTAGTCTAATTAAGTCGGGTGATGCTGAGGGAATTAGATTAGGAAATGAGGCACTTAAAGTAGTAAAGGAGTTTTGCTATTTGGGGAGCAAAATAACTGATGATGGTCGAAGTAGAGAGGATATAAAATGTAGGCTGGCAATGGCAAGGAAAGCGTTTCTGAAGAAGAGAAATTTGTTAACATCCAGTATTGATTTAACGGCAAGGAAGTCATTTCTGAAAGTATTTGTATGGAGTGTAGCCATGTATGGAAGTGAAACATGGACGATAAATAGTTTGGACAAGAAGAGAATAGAAGCTTTCGAAATGTGGTGCTACAGAAGAATGCTGAAGATTAGATGGGTAGATCACATAACTAATGAGGAAGTATTGAATAGGATTGGGGAGAAGAGAAGTTTGTGGCACAACTTGGCCAGAAGAAGGGATCGGTTGGTAGGACATGTTCTGAGGTATCAAGGGATCACCAATTTAGTATTGGAGGGCAGCGTGGAGGGTAAAAATCGTAGAGGGAGACCAAGAGATGAATATACTAAGCAGATTCAGAAGGATGTAGGTTGCAGTAGGTACTGGGAAATGAAAAAGCTTGCACAGGATAGAGTAGCATGGAGAGCTGCATCAAACCAGTCTCAGGACTGAATCCCACGCCCGGGTTCCCGGGTTCGATTCCCGGCGGGGTCAGGGATTTTCTCTGCCTCGTGATGACTGGGTGTTGTGTGATGTCCTTAGGTTAGTTAGGTTTAAGTAGTTCTAAGTTCTAGGGGACTGATGACCATAGCTGTTAAGTCCCATAGTGCTCAGAGCCATTTTTCAGGACTGAAGACCACAACAACAACAACTGACTGATTGCCGCGACATGGTTACATCATTGACTACTGACCGCAATCCCGAGGTTCAGTTCCTATTTACCAACTTTGAATTTTCTTATGTAGGAGAGAGCTGAGAGAGGGTCCACAAGCCCTTATTTGTCGAGGTGGCGTCAGTAAAAAGGTTTGCTACAGGTCAGATGTCACAAATATAAGGGAACTTCGCTGTAAATTTATAGCCTGAAGGGAAGAAAGCTAACGTTAAAGTGTAACGCCGCGTCGGCATCGAGATCGTTAAAGATGGAGCAGCTGAACGAGGGGTAAGAAAACAGGCCGGTGTTTTGAGGAACAGGTATGGCAACAGCCTGCTGACTTACGTTAATGATTAATTGGAAGAGTAGGCTAACTGCTAGAATAATTATATTTACGTTAAAAAACCGTTAAGATTACAATTGGGACATTTACCCGTTGACCTAAGTATTTGTGTTCCTGTGTAGCTATTTAGTGTGTCGTGAAAGTAAATTGTGCCATATCACTGTTTATCAACGGAGTCTGGGCACGACGGCTAATGGCTGAACCTCTCAGACACAGAGAAAAAACAGCTACTGCAATTATCCTACAACACTTCATGGACAAATGTCTTCAAGGAAAATGAATTTCGTAGATTTTGGTTACGTTTGCGTTGTGAGTATGAAGAGTTGTCTAAAGAGGCGTTGCAACAATTGATGCGTGTCCCTACCACTTAGTTACTTGAGCAGACCCTTCCTGCTCTTGGCAGTATTGAAACCTTAAAGAGAAATCGTCTTAATGTGGAATCAGACGTAATATCGATGATGACAAAACTTATTCCAGATTTCAGTGGAATTATGGAAAAACACAAAGAATTTCGTTCCTCACATTAGCGACCCCACATTTCAAAAAATTGTTTATCAAGTGGATTTCTTTTTTTAAAAAAGACATTGCTTTCTAGTTATTATACTTACTGTACTGTATTACTGTATGCCGCGCGGGATTAGCCGAGCGGTGTAAGGCGCTGCAGTAATGGGCTGTGCGGCTGGTCCCGGTGGAGGTCGAGTCCTCCCTCGGGCATGGGTGTGTGTGTGTTTGTCCTTAGGATAATTTAGGTTAAGTAGTGTGTAAGCTTGGGGACTCATGACCTTAGCAGTTAAGTCGCATAAGATTTCACACACATTTGAACATTTTTATTACTATATTTTCTGTATTACTATACTGCTACTGTATTACTGTAAGTTACTGTTTTCAATTGGCATTCCCTTCACTAGGCAACAATCACGTACCTTTAGAAAAAATTACTTATCGCATTATTTTCCTTGATATTTTTGTGAGTGGTAATTCCAGTTATCAGATTTTTTTAATATCACGTGAAATTTTAGATAGCACAGCAGGGGGTCCGCGTAATCGGAAGTTTGAGAACGATTAGTTTAGAGACATCGATTAGTACTTAAATTACTCTATATTCTGAAAGTGAGCCGCGAAATTTGAAAACTGATATTTGTACAAATATAAATGTTTTTAATAATTTCCTTTTGGTTGGGCCATGACTCCCCCACCCCCTCCGTCCATTTCTGAGCTCTGCGCTTGATGGAGCCAAAGACAAAATAGTTCATCATAACTGCTATTGTAATTTAACTTTCCGCGGAAAGGCAACCGTTAGGATAGACCCCAAGAACAGACCTTGCCCTTAGAAAACATGCCGTCTGCGCAATTTGAGACACAAATTTCCCGCAATGACAACCATAAATGAAACACTCTTTATACCACAGCCGCAGCGCGTCGAGGTTTGACGTGCGCATTACATGGTGAGCGTCGCAATTAGCAAGGAGGTCGCTACCAGTAGGTCAAGGAAACCGTTGGGAAAATAAAGTGAGCTGTAGGAGAAAACATCAGTGCTGTACTGCCACGATTCGTCAGCAGTATCTATGCCCAACGTTTGAGTTCGACAGCCGGGAGCATATGGCAGATTCAGGCGCCTGCTGAGACAAATGAACAATGTTATCAAACGTAAGTTTAGAAATATTTTATTATGCCCTAACGAGATAACTGACTGTGAACTCCGAGGGAACTGGCTTAAAATCCCGGTTTGAATACCATTCAATCATGATCTTTACAGCGCTCATTCTTCTCAGTTTACAGATAAAACAGTTCAAAGGTCACTTAGTAGCTATGACTCAAGGATTATATTCTTTCGCTTACGCCGTAGTCCCGCATCGATCGCAGCGTCGGCGTGGTTACAACGGAATCGGCAATGTTAGTTTGAGGGATGGCCGGATGCCCTTCCTGCCGCCACCCTGTACCCTCCAGGACGGAATCAGTGTACCCCAACTTTCTGCGTCTAGTGGAAATCGTGAAATAGTGCGGACGTGTTTCAAATGTCTGCGACGCGTGTAATTGAGGAGGAACGTGGGGAACAGCCCGGTATTCACCTAGCAGGATGTGGAAAACCGCCTAAAAACCACATCCAGACTGGCCGGCACACCGGCCCTCGTCGTTAATCCGCCGGGCGGATTCTATCCGGGGCCGGCGCTCCTACCCGAGTCCCGGAAGCTAACGCGCTCTCGGCTACCCTGGTGGGTGACTCAAGGATTATGTGTAAACTCTTTATTGATCTGTAAGGAAGCGGGGCCTTTTCCTTAGAGAACGCTTAATCTATGAAGCTGTGCACTGTTACAGTATTTATTCTTAAGTAACAAGCAGGCCAACATTCGGTACTATTTCCATTTGTTTTCATGATTTGTTGTTGAGCCAGTTTTATGTAGATAGTCCCTAGGTGTATTTAAACTGTTTGCTCGAAGTCATACATATCAAAGCCATTTGAAGTCTCTGACCTGACGGACTTCTTACATATAATGATGAAGAACTAATCGTTTCAGTTTTTTACTCAAGTCACCAGGTGGCTGAAATGCCGAGGAGCGTTTATTACTCTACACCGAGTTTACTTCCAAAAGCTGAGAAGAAAAGTGTTCCGCTTCGTTTGTTGTATCGGGAACTTCCGGAAACCAAGTGTCAATTATTAATAAAAATATGTTTTACACGTAAGAACCGCCAACAATACTTTATTTGTCCCTATAAAAAGTACCACGTTTGCCACAAATGCTATTAGGCACTGAATAAAATAAGTCTTCCTTTTCTGGTATCTGTTTTTCTGTTGGTCACTACCATCACAAAAATTACAACTACGGCAAGTAACTGTCATAATTTGTTAAAGTTGTTGTTGCAGGTGCGGTCTTCAATCCGAAGACTGGTTTAATATACCTATACACGAGAGTCCTGAGAAAGATTTGTCATCTCTGAATAACTACTGAAACCTAGATCCATTTGAAGCTGCTTACTGTATAGATACCTACGTCTCCCACTTATCACGTCCCACACTTCCCGCTCTTAACTCAGGACATATCCTATCAACTGATCCCTTCGTTTAGTCAGGCTGTGGCATAAATCCGTTTCTTCCACAGTTCGATTCACTACCTCTTCAAAAAAAATGTCCTCAAATGTGTGTGAAATCTTATGGGACTTAACTGCGAAGGTCATCAGTCCCTAAGCTTACGCACTACTTAATGTAAATTATCCTAAGGACAAACACACACACCCATGCCCGAGGGAGGACTCGAACCTCCGCCGGGATCAGCCGCGCAGTCCATGACTGCAGCGCCTCAGACCGCTCGGCTAATCCCGCACGGCGCTACCTCTTCATTAGTCACTCGATATAACCATTTAATCTTAAGCATTCCTCTATAACACGACACTTCAAATACTAGTTAGTTAGTGGCTTCGTTTCATGTTCCATGGTTAATTTGGTATGATACATCATAATGATGTGGAACGAATCATTTTACATAAACATCGCAAATTATTTTCTAAATATGGCTACATGCTGAACATTTATGAGGCCTTTTCTTAGTACACGGCTGAGAGCAAATCCTGCCCACCACCTTTTACTCATTACAATAATAAACGTACTGCTTCGGAACAAAAGTAGTTGTCAAGGAAAAACTTTTTCAGCCTTTTCAAATTTTACTTTCCTGTCTATCAGACATTTTACTTTGAAGCGCCAAAGAAACTAGTATAGGAACGCGTATTGAAATACAGAGATATATAAACATGCAGAATACGTCACTGCGGTCGGCAACGCCTATATAAGACGAGAAGTGTCTGGCGCTGTTGTTCGATAGGTTACTGCTGCTACCATGGTTGGTTAACAAGATTTAAGTGAGTTTGGGCGTGGTGTTAATAGTCGGCGCAAGAGCTATGGGACACAGCATCTCCGAGGTAGCGATAAAGTGGGGATCTTCCCGTACGACCATTTCACGCGCGATATTCCATGAATATCAGGAATCCTGTAAAACATCAAATCTCCGACATCGCTGCAGCCGGAAAAAGATCCTGCAAGAACGGGGCCAACGACGATTAAAGAGAATCGTTCAACGTGAAGAAGCGCAACCATCCCGCAAATTGCTGCAGATTTCAGTGCTGGGCCATCAACAAGTGTCAGCATACGAACCATTCAACGAAACATTATTCACACGCGTGAAATGGTCGTACGGGAAAATCCCCACTTTATCGATACCTCAGAGATGCTGTGTCCCAACGCTATTGCGCCGACTATTAAGGATCCTTTATTGTATGATTATATGATAGCAGAACAAACACTGGTAGCAGTTACTTCTGTGAAATATCTGGGAGTATGCGTGCGGAACGATTTGAAGTGGAATGATCATATAAAATTAATTGTTGGTAAAGCGGGTGCCAGGTTGAGATTCATTGGGAGAGTCCTTAGAAAATGTAGTCCATCAACAAAGGAGGTGGCTTACAAAACACTCGTTCGACCTATACTTGAGTATTGCTCATCAGTGTGGGATCCGTACCAGATCGGGTTGACGGAGGAGACAGAGAAGATCCAAAGAAGAGCAGCGCGTTTCGTCACGGGGTTATTTGGTAAGCGTGATAGCGTTACAATAATGTTTAGTAGACTCAAGTGGCAGACTCTGCAAGAGAGGCGCTCTGCGTCGCGGTGTAGCTTGCTGTCCAGGTTTCGAGAGGGTACGTTTCTGGATATATTGCTTCCCCCCACTTATACCTCCCGAGGAGATCACGAATGTAAAATCAGAGAGATTAGAGCGCGCACGGAGGCTTTCAGACAGTCGTTCTTCCCGCGAACCATACGCGACTGGAACAGGAAAGGGAGGTAATGACAGTGGCACGTGAAGTGCCCTCCGCCACACACCGTTGGGTGGCTTGCGGAGAATAAATGTAGATGCGGATATGGGCTTTCAGAGCCGACGGCTCACTTGTGTCCTTGATGACTGCACGATACAAAGCTTTACGCCTCGCCTGGGCCCGTGAACACCGACATTGGTCTGTTGATCACTGGTAACATGTTACCTGGTCAGACGAGTCTCGTTTCAAATTGTATCGAGCGAATGGACGTGTACGGGTATGGAGACAACCTTATGAATCCACGGACCCTGCATGTCAGCAGGGGACTGTTCAAGCTGCTGGAGGTTCTGTAATGGTATGGAGCAAGTGCAGTTCGAGTGACATGAGACTCCTGATACATCTAGATAGGTCTCTGACAGGTGACATGTACCTAAGCATCTTGTCTGATCACCTGCAATTCCAGCAGGACAAAGCGACACCCTACGCCTCCAAAAATGCTACAGAGTGGCTCCAGGAACACTCTCCTGAGCTCAAACACTTCCGCTGGCCATCAGACTCCCCAGACATGAACATCATTGAGCATATCTGGGATCCCTTCCAACGTGCTGTTCAGAAGAGATTTCCACCCCTTCGTACTGTTACGGATTTATGGGCAGCCCTGCAGGATTCATGACGTCAGTTCCCTCCAGCACTACTTGAGACATTAGTCCAATCATTGTCGCGTCGTGTTGCGGCACTTTGGCGCGCTCGCGGGGGCCCTACACGATATTAGGCAGGTGTTCCAGTTTCTTTGCCTCTTCAGTGTATACCCCTGGGTGAGTGATCAAAAATTTTAGTTGCAGCATTGTACACTTCTTTTTGTGCTAAAGACAACCGTGATGTGGAGTAATGAATGTCATTTTTCGTTATGGTATTGAAATTATGCACATCAGTTCCTCTTTGCCTGCATTGGATTATGTACAACAAACTTTATGATGGAATAAATATACTGTGAAGCAGTAATCAGAATTCGTAGCTGCTTAAACAGATGTCTGCAAGATGATCGTGGATGAGCACTACATGTACAGCACGTTTTTTGAGCTATTAAGACTTTCTTCCTTAAAGATGAGCTAGACCTGAACATTATTTCATATGACATTATTGAATGAAAATATGCGAAATATCTCAATTTACTACCATGTCTCTTTCTAAGATTTGTAATGATTCTAAGTGGAAATGTGGCTGAAGTAAGTTCTTTTGAGAGTTTCAAAACGTGATTTTTCCGATTTAAATTCTCATCAATATGAACACCTAAAAATTTTGCCGTTTGCACCCTATTTATTGTTTCTACGCCGAGTGTTACATTTATCATTGTTGTAGTTCTCCTACATGTGTAGAACTGAATATATTGTGTCTGTTTCAATTTGAGAGTGAGATAATTCGCAGAAAACCAGTCAATGATAGTTTTAAAAACATTTGTTTATTATTTCTTTTGCTTCTGTATATATGTGTGGATAGATTATAGTGTCACCGGCAAGAAAACAATTCTGTTTGTTGTATATTAGACGGAAGATAGTTTACATATGTGAGGAACAATATTAACCTAAAATTGAGTCTTGGAGAAACCTATACGTGATTTCTCTCCAGTCAGAATTACGCCCCCCGGAGTAAATTGGTTGGTTTACTAACTACAGTGTACAACTTTCTCCATTATTTTGAAGATATGATATCCATTGGTCGGCAATGTTATCAGTCTCATGAAACTTCAATGAGAGTACTCAGTAAAAGCCCTAGATAGATCGCGGAAAATACCAACTGGCGCAGTTTTATTATTTAATGCTTGTAAAATTTGGTGAGTGAACATGTAACTGACATTCTCAGTAGAGGAATTCTTCTGTAAATCAGACTGCTATTTGCTGAGGATATTATTGTTGATGAGGTGAGATACTGTTTTAGATTGAATTACCTCCCCAAAAATTTTGGAAAATAACGTCAGCAGTGAAATAGGTCGGTAGTTATTGACACCTCTCTTATCACCTTTCTGCAATAGGGGTTTGACAACGGCATATTACGGTCTCTCTGGAAAAATGCATTCTGTTCTCATCTGCACGTCTTATCTTGCGCGTCTCACTTCGATACAGCTCTACACTGCCGACAAATACTTTCTGAAACGACTTCCTGACATTTTACGAGTAGTTTCTATTCGATATTGAGAGATTTCTCTTTTATAGAAATGCTTTTCTTGATATTGCGTGTCTGCTTTTCAGGTTCTCTCATCATCAGTTATTTTGCTGCCCGAACAGCAAAAGGCATCTGCTACTTTGAGCGTCTCATTTTCTAATCTAATACCCTCAGCATCGCCTGATTTAATTCCACTATTCTTCGATTACGACTACTTTACTTATCTTGATGCACATCTCGTAATTTCATATCAGGACACTATCCACTCCGTTCAACTAGTCTTTGTCGTCTCTGACAGAATTAAAATGCCATCGTGAAACCTCAAAGTTTTTATTCCTTCTCCCTGAAATTCCCGCTCCAAATTTCTACTTAAAGACATCATATTAAGTAACTACTGTGCGAATGAACCTGTCACTCTGGTAACCAATGATGACTACAGTAAATAACGGGTGGTAGATTGCTTGTTTGAATTTCAGCTCTAAGTTTCCTTCACAGTTGTATCGTTAGTGTGCCACAAGTGAGGGAAGGAAATGATGCTTGTCTAGATAACACGTGTTTCTCGTCTAACGACTGGTTCCACGTGAGCCGTACAACCGACTAATTGCAGTAGCAGACTGCCAGGAGCCAGAGAGAAGTGTTGCATCATGGCGGACTACCTGTTGCTTGCGGCCGACCATAAAAATACCCCGGAGGGCGGACGTCGCCCTGTGCGCGGCCGGTGCTTCCACCCCTCCACAACCTGCTACCCCCACCACTCCGCTGCTTCCGGCGGAGGCGCCTGTTCTGCCTGCAGATCGGCCCCTCGGGGCTGACCGTCTGCTGTTTACTTCCGTTCAGCAGGTGGCTGGCTGCACGTGCAGCGGAGCGCCTCGGAACCCCTATTGTGAACCGAAAGAGGAGACTACAATACGAGGCGGCAAAGCACGAAGTAGCCTAAAGGCTGGTGTGAATATTCTGTGATGCGATCCTACTGCAGGTGCATTGCCTTCCCTTGCCATCTCCTGATCTGAGAAACAGTTCTCTTCCCGTTAGTAGCCGGCCGAAGTGGCCGTGCGGTTAAAGGCGCTGCAGTTTGGAACCGCAAGACCGCTACGGTCGCAGGTTCGAATCCTGCCTCGGGCATGGATGTTTGTGATGTCCTTAGTTTAGTTAGGCTTAACTAGTTCTAAGTTCTAGGGGACTAATAACCTCAGCAGTTTAGTCCCATAGTGCTCAGAGCCATTTGAACCAACCCGTTAGTAGTAGCAGTAGTTGTAGTAGCTTTATTCATCCGTAGATGTCTTTTTACAAGGATGTAGGACATGTCAAAGTATTTACAAATTTAGATCAATTTAAAATAAGCTTATTCGTATACACATACACTACTGACCATTAAAATTGTTATAACAAGAAGAAATTCAGATGATAAACGGGTATTCATTGGACAAATATATTATACTAGAACTTACATGTGATTACATTTTCACGCAATTTGCGTGTATAGATCCTGAGAAATCAGTACCCAGAACAACCACCTCTGGCCGTAATAACGGCCTTGATACGCCTGGGCATTGAGTCAAACAGAGCTTGGATGGCGTGTACAGGTACAGCTGCCCATGCAGCTTCAACACGATACCACAGTTCATCAAGAGTAGTGACTGGCGTATTGTGACGAGCCAGCTGCTCGGCCACCATTGACCAGGCGTTTTCAGTTGGTGAATGTGCGGGCCAGGGCAGCAGTCGAGCATTTTCTGTATCCAGAAACGTAGGGTTTCGCAGAGATCGAATGAAGGGTAGAGCAACGGGCCGTAACACATCTGAAATGTAACGTCCACTGTTCAAAGTGCCGTCAATGAGAACAAGAGGTGACCGAGACGTGTAACCAATGGCACCCCATACCATCAAGCCGGGTGATACGCCAGTATGGCGATGACAGATACACGCTTCCAATGTGCGTTCACCGCGATGTCGCCAAACACGGATGCGACCATCATGATGCTGTAAACTGAACGTGTATTCATCAGAAAAAATGACTTTTTGCCATCCGTGCACCAAGCTTCGTCGTTGAGTACACTATCGCAGGCGCTCCTGTCTGTGATGCAGCGTCAAGGGTAACCGCAGTCATGGTCTCCGAGCTGATAGTCCATGCCGCTGCAAACGTCGTCGAACTGTTCGTGCAGATGGTTGTTGTCTTGCAAACGTCCCCAGCTGTTGACTCAGGTATCGAGACTTGGCTGCACGATCCGGAGGAGGAGGAGGAGATTAGTGTTTAACGTCCCGTCGACAACGAGGTCATTAGAGACGGAGCGCAAGCTCGGGTGAGGGAAGGATAGGGAAGCAAATCGGCCGTGCCCTTTCAAAGGATCCATCCCGGCATTTGCCTGAAGCGATTTAGGGAAATCACGGAAAACCTAAATCAGGATGGCCGGAGACGGGATTGAACCGTCGTCCTCCCGAATGCGAGTCCAGTGTGCTAACCACTGCGCCACCTCGCTCGGTGCACGACCCGTTACAGCCATGCGGATAAGATGGCTGTCATCTCGACTGCTAGTGATACGAGGCCGTTGGGATCCAGCACGGCGTTCCGTATTACCCTCCTGAACCCACCGATTCCATATTCTGCTAACAGTCGTTGGATCTCGACTAACCCGAGCAGCAGTGTCGCGATACGATGAACAGCAGTCGCGATAGGCTACAATCCGACCTTTATCAAAGTCGGAAACTTGATCGTACGCATTTCCCTCCTTACACGAGGCATCACAACAACGTTTCACCAGGCAACGCCGGTCAACTGCTGTTTGTGTATGAGAGATCGGTTGGAAACTTTCCTCATGTCAGCAAGTTGTAGGTGTCGCCACCGGCGCCAACCTTTTGTGAATGCTCTCAAAAGCTGATCAATTTGCATATCACAGCATCTTCTTCCTGTCGGTTAAATTTCGCGTCTGTAGCACGTCATCTTCGTGGTGTAGCAATTTTAATGGCCAGAGGTGTACATTTACAGACTTGTAGGTAGAGACAATTATTAGATTTACTCCTGGTATACAATACTTTTTTTACAAATAACTTATTAAATAATGTAATGCCATACTGTTCACTCATATCTCACTATCAGTCATTGCACACACTATATACAAATTGTTTCGTAACACTTCACTCACTACACACACACACACACACACACACACACACAAACCGGTGATCTCTGGGTCATTTTCTGTACCACAACCTCCCATTTGCTATCCTGTAAAACTGAGTCAGCATCCTTCTATAATGAGTGAGATGTTGAGCTCAGAAACAGGAAGAGGTGTTAGTGTTGTGCTATGCATAGCTTAGGGGTAAGTATTTATAGAAAAGGAAAAAAACATAGTGTGAAGGTGTTATGTGGAATGTTGAATGTTTTATAATCATTACTATTATTTACTTGTATAACATTTTTTTACCAAACCCCTAGTCTGTTTTATCTAAGTAATCCTTCAATGTATAAAATGTAGTGCATAACAGGTACTTTTTAGTTGCCTTTTTAAATAAGTGCATTTTTGCAATTTCTTTAATCTATTTTGGTAATTTATTGTACAGTTTTATTCCTTGATAGAAAATGCTGTTTTGAGTTTTATGTTTATTTTTTCTTGGTAAATGTAAGTTGAGTCTAGCTCTTGTTCCATGGTCATGGAAAGAGCTGTTCGTGCAGTAATTACCAATATTATTTTTGATGTGTACAACTGACTGGTAAGTGTATTCACATGGTGCAGTTAAAATCCCCAATGTTTTGAACGGATCTTTACAATGAGCTCGACTACTGTTTTTTGGTTATTATTCTTAGGGCAATTTTCTGATGTTTGAAAATTGTGATCATATTTTGTGCATTTGTTCCCCAAAACGGAATGCCACAGCTAAGAATTGAGTGTATACATGAATAGTATGTAACTAAAAGACACTGCATGTTACATACTGATGACAGGATTCTAAGGGCATAACATGCTGATGACATTATGTTTGCAAATACCTTTGTGTATTCACATCACTTCAACTGAGAATCAATATTCATTCCTAGGAATTTTGCATATGTTACACAGTCTATAGAGGTGCCATCTGTATTTAATTTAACATTGTCATTTTCCCTCTTCAAACTGAAATTCATGACATTAGCTTTCTTTATATTCAATGTCATTTTATTGCTTATTGACCAATCGTAAACTTCTTTGAGAGTTTCATTTGCTTTCTCTGCGAGGAGTTCTCTTGTTTTCTCAGTGACTATAATACTGCTGCCATCAGGGAAGAGAATTTCTTCACCATGAATAACACTACTGGGAAAGTCATTGATGTAGATCAGGAATAATATTGGTCCTAATATGCTACCTTACAGAACCCCTATATTAATGTATTTTGGTTCTGATATGTGTTTTACTAAATGTTTAGATCTATTTGAAGTATGTGTTATCTCGACTTTTTGTATCCTATCTGCTAGGTATGATCGAAACCAGTCATTAGCTACCCCTCTTACTACTAATGCTTCTAATTTATTTAATAGAATCTCGTGGTCGACTGTATCAAAGGTCTTAGAAAGATCCAAAAATATGTCTGTGACACACTCATCTTTATCAAGAGCATCAAGTACAACTTTTGTGAATTCTACTATGGCTGACTCCGTATTTTTGCCACTTCGGAAACCAAACTGCGATTCGCTTAAAAGATTGTTTTTATTCAGGTAATTCATTAATCCGTCTTTCATAATTGCTTCTATTATTTTTGTGAATGGTGACAGCAGGGATGTTATGGATTCATTTATTATATTTGTTAAAGGACCTTGTATAATCTCTATGCATTGTTTTAGTACACACATTGGTACTTCATCTAAGCCTACTGACTTTTTATTTTTTAGCTTTTGAACAGTTTTATTGACTTCATTCTCTGTGGTTGGAAGTAACATCATTGCATTTAGTGCAAAATTATTTACAGCTGTTATATTTGTTTTGGGGAATTTTTGCTGTAACTACTCTGCAATATTTGACAATGCTCATTTACATAGTTTGCTAAGTGTTGTGGATTATTTATTACCTTATCTCCCCCCCCCCTTATCAGTATGTTATTCTACATTTGTTTACCTCTCCCCGTTTCCTTTTTCATACCATTCCAGACTGCTTTGCTTTTATTCTCTGCATTATATATTATTTTGTCATTAAATGACTTTTCTGCAGCAATCAGCACCTTCCTATAGATCTTTTTGTATCTGTGATAGAAATTTAAGAATTCTGGATCATTGCGTCTCTTTTTCATGGAACTGAGATATTTAAGCGTTTGGGAGGGCTTCTTAATACCGCTGGTATCCATCTATTTTTGTATGATGTTGATATAGACATGCATACTTTTGGAAATGCCGTTTCAAAGTTCAATTTAAATATGTGGAGAATTTAGGGAATATCTTATTTACATTGGTTTCCTTATACACTTCATCCCGGCATTTTTTTGCTAGTTCTTCTGAAAAATCTTTTATTTTGATTTCTGATAGATGTCGTTTGTAGGCTTGTAGTTCAGGGAATGATTCTATGCCTGATTTTACTGTTGTTATTTGACAGAGATGGTCTGATAGCCCGAGATCTTTTACAGCTACATCACATTTTTCCCTGTCCATATTTGTGGCTACATGGTCAATTACTGATAAAGTAACTGCAGTAACCCTTGTTGCACTGTTGACCAATATGGACATGCCAAAACTTTGAAGGATATTTATGAGGGTGTTGCTGGATTCATTTATGATATTAGTGTTGATGTTAATGCTGACCTTTGTACTTGAGACTTTATCTAGAACGTCTGTTAATTTATTGAAGAGAACTACAGCTGAATACAGAATCTGACTTCGAATTTGTCTTCGGCAATGTTCAGTGACAGAAGCATATCTAGGATCAACACTAGCATCTCCAATACTTAAATTAGCAATCTGACAGTGATCAAATTATTATCAAGTCAAATAATGGTGAGAGTGTACGGAACCAACTAGATGATCACCATATTCTACTATTACTCAAAGCTACTGTAGCGACTGTGACTCGAAAAACGTCTGAAACGTTCCATATTTTGCACAATTTTGAAATACAGAAAGCTCTAGATCGCACAGTTCTTTTTTAAGAATTACGTTTTTCAAAATTTCATCATCAGACTGAAGATTTAAATCAAATTTTAGTAAAAAGCTCACGAAAGTGAGCACGTAGACTGAACATAACACAGATCTCATATATGCATATTTGACAGTGCCGTTGTCTATTAGAAGAGAATGGCACTTGTTCAAATTGACGATGAAATTTTGAAACCCTTAACGCTTAGCAAAGAATTGTACGATCAAGACCCTTCTATATTTAGAAGTTGTGCCAAATCTGAATGATCATCTGCCAAACTTTCATATGTCGTCGTCCTTGTGTCACAACCCGCACTCATACTATACGTATACTCCCGTCCAGGAAGGGCACAGTTATTGAGAGTCAGATGCTTAGTATGGGAGAGTGGTTCGGGCAGTGATTCGTGCACAGATAGCCGAAGCGGGTAAGGCAACTGCTCGCGTAAAACGGCAAATCAGGGTTCGAGTCTCGGTCCAGCACAAATTTTCATTGTCATAAGGTGGTTCATATTCACAACTGCGAATACATTTCCTGTAGTAAAGTAAGTTTATAAAAAATATTACGAAAATACTGTTTATCACCATTATGCTGGCGAAATTGGAACAACTGATTGACAGATACCATTCGTGTAAATCAACTGACGCTTGGAAAACCGATATTTCATCGGGCTGGCGATATGTAAACATGACAGTGGATAACTGTTTCCTAAATACGGTTTTCGTCTTCGCAACTTGCCTGACACTTAACGCATGGGGACAGAGATCGCGGCGCTGGTGCAACAGCTACGAAAACGAGCTGCGAGTCAAACAGGGCATAAACAGTTAACAGAGGTGCCAATCCGCCTGTTAAGTGGCGGCGGGAACCTGTTCCATTACCGCCGACTCGCGGATGGTACCGTTTTAATGGCGCAGGTAGCCAGGAGGACGTAAAACTCCTATAACCGAGTTGCCGTGGCTAAACACTATATTCCAAACGCGACACGAGAAGCGTTCTTTAATTGACAGGGAAGGTTACTAGTATGTTTCTTTTTTCTTATAGTTTTTTTTAGCTATATGTTTGCTATGTCGGTTTGCTGTTGTGACTGCGGAAAATTCCACGTGGCAAACTTAACGGTTGTAAACCGACAGACTACACCATGTGATATCCTATTAATCGGTCCGACACTTATAACATTCGTTGTCTTGGTCGTGTATCGAATTGATTACGCCACAATTCTGGAGGAGAGCATGTTTCACGCAGAGAAACAGCACGAGTTAAGAGAAAAGCACCCGTGTGAAACATGGCTTGCTTCGATTAAAATTCTTCTAGCTGTTGTACCGCGTCATTGTATATCAGATACTTTAAAATGCGTATTACAGCGGCCTTCCTCAGGGCAAGACTGGTTTTATTGCAGGAGAGGTGCCCCTATTTACTGCAAACTATTGGTGTCAATTTTTGTATGTCCACCCTTCTGACAGGAAATCTGTTGGGACGACAGTCGTTTACTATTGGGAGAAAATAAAACTCCTACAGCCATCCTTATCATTTTATTTATTTTCTTGCAACCAGTTTCGGCGCTTCAAAGTGCCATCTTCAGCCCTGTAACGACAGCATTGTCAACTTATCAATCAAGCAACATGAAAACCGAATAAGAAACAAGGAGAAAACTCTACCTGTGAATTTATAGCAAACATTAGATCGAACGAACAGATACATCCATTGTCACATATCTAAAATACACCACAACGAATTTCCACTCAATCCATTGTGCAATTATATTATCTATTAATAACTTCTTTACATAACTATTCAATGATTTTTATTGGCCAGTCGGACATACATTATATGCACAACCCTGAAGTAATCTACTGAAAGACAAAATAACTGTAAAAGGTTATAAATGTATAATGGAGACAACACCTCATAA
Organism: Schistocerca serialis cubense; assembly: GCF_023864345.2. Taxonomy (NCBI): domain Eukaryota; kingdom Metazoa; phylum Arthropoda; class Insecta; order Orthoptera; family Acrididae; genus Schistocerca; species Schistocerca serialis. The sequence goes on along the minus strand of NC_064639.1, from coordinate 946,234,353 downwards.
ACAAATAAAGAAAAGGAACATGACCTATGTGTCGCGTCAAAGTATGAAGTACAAAGTTGCACACAGTTGAGGGGCATGCACTATGTCATATACATAAAACGAATGACCAAGACGTGTCACAAGATGGAATATAAGACCCACGTCAAATCATAACATATGTAGAACCTATGAAAAATGCCACAGGAACCTGTTCATGATGAAAAGCATTCATGTGTGAAAGTATCTATAGATCATGTACTGCCGCCCGGTGTGGCCGTGCGGTTCTAGGCGCTACAGTCTGGAACCGCGTGACCGCTACGGTCGCAGGTTCGAATCCTGCCTCGGGCATGGATGTGTGTGATGTCCTTAGGTTAGTTAGGTTTAAGTAGTTCTAAGTTCTAGGGGACTGATGACCTTAGAAGTTAAGTCCCATAGTGCTCAGAGCCATTTGAACCATATGATGTACTGCCATGAAACAATCCCACACAGGGTCACTTAGTAGCCCGCAAGGATGCAGTGCATCACAAAGAATGACTCAACAATATATATACACGAAATATTAGAAAATCTTTCGGACTAGCACACCATTCAAAAAGTACTCATATGTGTTAAACATAAGCGATCACGAAGAAATAAATGAGATCTAAAATAACATATAGTTATGAATAAATATACTGTAACCAGCACACACCTAGGTCTTTCGATGACATTAAAACCAAAAGCCATTACAGCCATGCAATTACAATGTTCAAACGAAAATACCAATCATACAAATAGTGTAAGAGACAAGCCAGATTATTAATTGATCAGTGAGGAGGCCACACAATACGCCAGTAATTCAGTCATAAGTAATTGTAATATGTCTGTCAAATGTAAAACTGTGAACGCGTGATAGCAATCTATAAGTTGGCAACACGTACACTATTACAACAAAAACCAGGGTTATGCCACGAGTCGTATCGAGCGGAACTTAAGTTAAGGTAATGTAAGTAAATCCACGTAAAATTGAAGACTGGTACATAATTACTAAATGTCTCATGTATGACTAAAGTAACTGCATTTTAAAAAGAAGGAGCCATTTAAAGATATCTAGGTACAATTCTAGGGATAACGTACACAGTTCTACCACGAATCACCTAACTAGAGACCAATGGCAGCGACGTTCACGTTAGCCAGCTGCCTGATCAGCAACCCACTCGACAAGTACACTATTTAAACTAAGGTAAACTAACTGACGCTAAGGACAACACAGACACCCATGCCCGAGGGAGGACTCGAACCTCCGGCGGGAGTGGCCGCGCAACCCGTAACAGGACGCCTAAAACCGCGCCGCCACTCCGCGCACCCTTCAGAAAGTAAATTACACATAGGCCATGTAAGTTTTGTTGAGTGCTGCACTACTTTTCAAACTGACCTATTTTGCGACGTACCAAGTCTCTGTAAACAATAGTCAGAACTTTGTACCAATCGTTCTTTTTTTGGCGATAGAAACCCGCGCCTTCATCACGCAGCCATTGGAGAACCGTTGTGTGACCGTCGTCACAGTTCATTGGAAAAGTTCTCTCTCCCCCCCTCCCCCCATCCCCCCCCCCCTCCCCCCGGCCTGATGTTCTTTCAGTATGCGGAAAGGACGGAAATCGCAGGGGCAGAAACTGGACTCTGTGGCACTACCCACTTCTATACGGCCTGGGTGGAATACATGGCAGCATTTCAATACGCCTGAACGCGACATTGTATTGGGCCCAAATACCGCCAGAATTGTGTGTGCAATTTAGACGTTCCGCCCATGACAATTGCACTGCCCCGCGTACTTCAACTTTGGAGCACGTGTCCAGTTGCTGCGCCGTTTCACTCCCGCTCTGTGATCCACATATTATCCGTAACGCAGCAGAACTGAGTCTGCAGGACACCCGGAACACGTACGCTCTACTGACAATGCACCACTCTTGTTGCGGAATGGTCTTAACGTGGGATGACATATGTAACTCAGTTTCTGAAGTCCCTATGTAGTAATTAAAGTTTTGTATACCATGATGTATGTAGACAATACTGAGGGTACAATGGCAACGTTAACATCTGTGAAAATAGGTTTCCTACCACTTCTGGCAGATTCGTATCTTTCCTTTTAGGATAACCTTAGTAGCATTACATTACAACCTGCAAAGTAGGGAATATTCCAGATACACCAAGAACGAAGAAAGGGAAGTAGATCTAGGGTTCAACCTGCCGTCGACAACGGAGACATTCGAGACGAAACAGAAGCTCGAGGAAATAAACGATCGTGTTCTTTTCAGGGGAACCATCCCACCTTTACACGTAAACGACATAGAGGAACCACGGAAAGACTAAATCTTGACAGCTAGACAGGGATTTATATAAAGGACAGCGCGAATTGTCGTCATAAAGTTGCCTGCGTTTACAAAACTGTTGGAAACTCTCAACTAACAGACATACGGTAAAAAGACTTATAACATCTCTCAAAATAAACTCACTTAGAAAATTACAAAGAATTTACACAATGGACTTTCACACTCTGCAGCGGTGTGTGCGCTGCTTTGAAACTTCCTGGCAGATTAAAACTTTGTGCCGGACTGGTTGGGTTGGGTTGTTTGGTAAAGGAGACCAGACAGCGAGGTCATCGGTCTCATCGGATTAGGGAAGGATGGGGAAGGAAGTCGGCCGTGCCCTTTCAGAGGAACCATCCCGGCATTTGCCTGGAGTGATTTAGGGAAATCACGGAAAACCTAAATCAGGATGGCCGGACGCGGGATTGAACCATCGTCCTCCCGAATGCAAGTCCAGTGTCTAACCACTGCGCCACCTCGCTCGGTTGTGCCGGACTGGAAGTCGAATCTAGAATATTTGCCTTTCGCGGCCAAGTGCTCTACCAATTGAGCTACCCAAGCACGATTCACAGTATTTTCTGTGATCTTTCCAAGGTGCATGGTTGTATAGATGACGATAGTTTCTTGCTCACAGCTGGTTTGAATCTTACTTAAACAGAATCCAAAAATGATGCTGAATAATTGAGACAGTGTCGGTAAGGTATAATATTTGAGTGTCTGGGATAAAAAAAATTACAAAGGAGTCCCATAGGGTTGAATTTTGGGTCCACTTATATTACTTATACTAGTTAGACATTCCACTTAACACCTAAGAAGCAAAATTGATACTTTTTGCAGACGATACTAGCGTTATAATAAATCCTACTAGAGAAAAAGCACAGGAAGAGTTGGTAAATGATATTTTCTAAAGAATTATTAAGTGGTTCTCTGAAAATGGACACTCCCTAATTTTGAAAAAAAAAACAACACATTACATTCAGGTCTGTACAACAAATAGAGTCGTACCGACAATTGATGTTGCACATTAGCAGGAATCAGTAAGTAGGGTACAACGATCCAAATTGTTGCGTGTATGTATTGATGAAAACTTGAACTAGAAGAATAATATTACTGAGCTTCTCAAAAAAAAAAAAAATTAGTTCCGCTACTTTTCTCTTCGTATAACTGCTAATCTTGGAAATAAACCTGTCAATCTCCTGACATATTTTGCCTGTTTCCACTCAATAATGTACGGAATAATGTCCTGGGGTAACTCATCTCTTAGGAGGAAAGTATTGATTGCACAAAAGCGAGCAGTAAGAATAATTTGTGGCGTTCAACCATGGAGGTCATGTACGTACCTCTTCAAGGAGCTAGGCATTTTAACTGCGCCGTCACAATACATATATTCACTAATGAAATTCATCATAAATAATGCATCATAATTTGAGGAGAGTGATGTACGTACATGCAACACTAGAGGGAAAAGTGGGCTTTATTTTCCATTGTTAAAGCTGTCAGTGGCTCAGCATTCTGAGCATATGCACAACAACAAAAAATGTCTTGACAGGAAGCGAAGCAAGTTTTAAATCTAATTTAAAATCATTTCTCCTGGGGTACTCCTTCCATTTCATTGACGAATTCCTGCTTAAAAACTGGTAGAGAGTAAAAAAATAATAACGTGTTCATCAGTGTTAGCACTAATCACGTATACGTATCCTGTAAACTGACTCGTTCCAAATAATTTCGATACAAGAATCGTTCAGATGATCTGTGGGACAAGTAACAAGAAAACCGCCCTTACTGCTCTACTTCCGCCAATATCTCGTCTCCTACTTTTCAGGCTTCTCAGAAGTTCTCCTGCATACCTTGCGGGACTAGATCTTCCGGAAGAAAGAAACTTGGTTTGCCAATAACCTGTGGCCTCTTTTCAGCCCCTGCCGTATCGTTTCTATTACTTTTATTGTAAGAATGATACCGAATACATGCAGTACATACAGTCCGAGGTAATAGCCTCTGAGAACTGAGGATCAGACTAACAGATAAGTGCGCCTCGTGGAGGAAGGAGCAGATGTCTGTCAACGGCGGATGAGAAAGTGGAGTGACTATCTTACCTTCTTTGTGCGAAACCGCCGTGGAAAAACAGCGAGCGGGGAGCGTGCGGCGGTTTCTTTGTAAGGGTTAACCCAGTTCCCAGACCCAGACAAGGCAGCAGACTCCAGTTCGCGCGGCTTTCCTGCCCTGCTGGAGTCTGAACTACTGTAACTTCGGTTATGTGTAAATCCGTACAGCCATATCTAAGGCGAACCGTTTTTGTCAGTCAAACAACTGCCCTGTCACAGTTCTACTTACGTGAACTGGTACAAGCGAAAATCTAGAAACCCGTTGAAGGGTGGCTCAAGAATTTATTCCATTCAACCAAGTCCTTTGCCGTCTTTGACGGAATCACAATGTTGTCGCAGACGTCAAAGTTTTTATTTCTGCTCCTTGAACTTCAATCCTTGTCCAAAATTCTTCTGAGATTCCTTCGCTGTTGCTCAATACACAGACTGGACAACTTCGGGGATAGGTTATAAACCTCACTCGCTCCCTTCTTAACTATGGCTAATCCTTCACTCTTACAACTGAAGTCTGATTTCCGTGGAAGATGTGCCTTTCGCTCCTTGTACCGTATTTTATCACTGATACTTTCTGAATTTCAGAGAGTGTATCCCAGTCAACACCGTCAAAAGTCTTCTCTAAATCTAGAAAAGCTGTAGGTGTACAATTCGCTCTCTTAGGGTTCCGTGCCGCAATCGGTTAGAACGGAACCGTTACAGGATTGCTTTGTTGTACGTCTGCCTGCTTACCTGTCCGGCTGTTAAAACCCTTTCTCTCAGGAACGGTGACACGTATCAAGTCGCTACATGACGGTGTAAAACACTGAAGCTTCTAAGTTAATGCAGTCAAGAGATGCCTTCATTTATCTCACATGTTTTGATAATCGTAAATTCACTCATCAAAACCCACAGCGTACTTCGGTACTTCCCGTTGGTCTGGAATCACGAAATTTAATAAAAAGGAAGGTTTCACAGTACAATCAGAGGAAAAATTTGAAAATTGTCAAATAGTAATTACATCACAAGGAAAAAAAGTCATTTCATATCTGACTCTCCGTCTGTTCATCCGGCTGCTAAGATTCTTTTTTTCTCAAGAATGGGTACGTATCAAATTGAAATTTTTGTCACATACTAAGGTCTGTAGCCCTTGGCGGTGTAGTAAATGCGAGCTAAGTCAGTGCATCCAAAAGCTACGGCCATTTAGGTCACACGTTTTGATACTCGCCAACTCGCTCATCAAAATCTTTAGGCTACTCTTTGTTGACCTAGAATCATGATACTTGGCGAGAAGCAAGGTTTCACAGTTCAAGTAAAGGAAAAAGAAATCAGAAAATTATTAATTTATAATTATATTACACGAATAAATATTTTTGTCACTTGTTATCCGACTTCCAACTAAAAATTAAAACATTCTCGAAAGTCTTGGAATTTTCGGGACCGATATCCTGCCAGTATTAATGGTAACTAAAGGCAAAACGGTCGAGATTTTCGGTTCCCAGAAAGGATAAACTGCCTAAATACATAATTAAGGTTTTACTGGACGCTCAGTGCGCAAGTCGTACTAGCACCTGACCAATCTTTTCAATCTGTCTTCTTGGATATGTCGTAGGACCAGTGCTTTATTGTCGTGCCTGGGGATCTAGTGGAAAAGCCGGCGCGGTAGCTCAGCGTGATCGCTCAGGAGGCTGCACCCCTTCTCTAATAAAAAAATCAGAGTGAATTTCTTGCCGTGAAATGGAAATGATCGTTTGGCGTCATTGGCCGGGAGGCCCCTTACGGGGCAGGTCCGGCCGCGTTGGAGCAGGTCTTATTACATTCGACGCCACATTGAGCGACCTGCGCGCCAGATGGGGAAAAAAGATGATGAAGACAACAGCCAGTCCCTGAGCGGAGGAAAACTCCGACCCAGCCGGGAACCGAACCTGAGCCCGTAGGACGGCAATCCGTCACGCTGATCACTCAGCTATCGGGGCGGACGTTCTTGCCGTTAAGCGATGAGAGACATCTTGCGACTTCCGCACAACATCGGTCTCCTTCAAGCAGAAAGACAACCAAGAAACAGACAGAAAACAAGTGATAAAGCGCGTGCATGGAAACGGGAAGGTCGCGGGATCGAATCTCCGTCGGGCCATGGAATTTTCTGTCTGTCTCTCAGCTATGCGAAGATTCGCAAGGAATGACACGTGGTCCGGATTCGACGTTAAACTTTAAATCCCCTTTCCCCAGTAGGATTCCGTGGAAAGTAAGGAACACGCAAGTAGCCCAAGCGGCGTCCAATAAAAGACTTATACCAGGCACACAAAATTTTCATAGCATTACCTGATGAGTTCCAATTTCCTCTGGAACTCAAATTAATCTTCACCTGCTTTGATATGAGCCGGTTTTTCCGTTCTCCCATAAATAATTCGTGTCAGTATTGTATTAGTGGCGTGCTACTTCACAGTCATGTCGATCAAATCTAGGTGTAACGTTACAAAGTGACATGAAATGGACCGAACATGTAAAGTCGGCAGCAGGGAAGACGAATGGTCGACTTTAGTTCATTGAGATAATTCCAGCTGATTTTATCATTGATTACTATTCGCAAAGTTCAGAGAACCGGTATTTGCGACAGACTGCAGAACGATTCCGCTGCAACCAACGAACATCTGGCGCAAGTACTGCGATGACAGTACGAGAGAAATCAGAGCTGGTGCGGAAGCATATTCACAGTCGTTTTTCCATCGTTCCGATTGTGAGTGGAAATGCAAAGGGAGTGACAGGCAGTGGGACAAAGGTACTAAGCACCGGGCGGTGGCTTGCGTTGTGTGAATGTACATGTAAAAAGAAATGAAGGAATTCTGCAGAGAAGAGGAGAAAATCAGATTTTAGCTGCGGTGCACAAAAGATGAAATCACGGAGAAGAAGAAATAGAAAAAGGATATCGGTAAAACACCGGACAAGATGTATGTTACGCAATGGAGTTACGATGAGGAACCTTTTTTTTATTTAAAAAAATAGTTACTGCTTTTTTTTTAACAAGTGTGTAAGCCTCTTCATAATTCTAGCGTCAGAAAACGGGCAGTGGCAGGCCACCGCTCTAAATTCCTCCACGTGAACCTGCAGCGGTAAAATTCGGCGGTGCAGCAAGTGTGTACCGGTCAGCTGGTGATGGCGTTCTGCTTTTTACCTGCTCTCTGCGAAGGCTGGAGGCTATTGCTGCGCTAGCGACCGCTATGTTAATCCAGCCTCCTAACTGTACTCTCGCCGGGCCACACACACACGCACGCACACACACACGCACACGCAGATCCAGGCTCGCAGACAGCCCGGCCGCACCCAGCTGCCAACACCAGCCTTGACCTTCCAGTCCAGGTCGTTGGTTTCTCACCAAACACGGCCACCGCGGGACAGCCCACAAACGTAGCTGCCACCGTGGTATTTCACCGTCTTTCGGTCCTTTGATTTTTGCCGTCTATCAAAGCGTGGCAGAGCCGTCCAGTGTCGGAAGATAGAAACAGCAATAATAATTGCTTCATCAATCATTCGCAGTATATATACATCACTGTGCGTGTGCACGCAATTAAATGCGACAGCGTATAAAAAAAAGAAAAAGCCAGATGTGACTAGGCCTCGCGCCCTGAGGGCTCCGTAAAAACTTAACTAAGTATGTAGCAGTTCATCCATCGAGGATTTCGACGACTTTTGCCCGATATCTACATTGATGCTGGCAAGATTCGCTTCCAGGAAGTCCAAGACATTGGAGAATGTTTACATTTGAAGAATAAGATTTTCACTCTGCAGCGGAGTTGGCGCTGATATGAAACTTCCTGGCAGATTGAAACTGTGTGCCGGACCGAGACATTATGGAAACATCGCCCAGGCTGTGGCTAAGCCATGTCTCCGCAATATCCTTTCTTTCAGGAGTACTAGTTCTGCAAGGTTCGCAGGAGAGCTTCTGTAAAGTTTGGAAGGTAGGAGGCGAGGTACTGGCAGAAGTAAAGCTGTGAGGACGGGGCGTGAGTCGTGCTTGGGTAGCTCAGTTGGAGCCGGCACGGTAGCTCAGCGTGTTCGGTCAGAGTGTTACGTACTCCCTGTAATAAAAAAAAACTGAGTTAATGGATCAACAACGAACTTCATCGGATGTCTTACGACGTCCGCCCCGAGCATATACAATGAACAAAAGCGAACAAAATGAGATTAAAAAAAAAAAAAAAAAAAAAAAAAAAAAAAAAAAAAAAAAAATTGGTAGAGCACTTGCCCGCGGAAGGCACAGGTCCCTAGTTCGAGTCTCAGTCAGGCATACGGTTTTAATCTGCCAGGAAGTTTTACATTTGAAGTTTGAATTCGGATAACAAATGAGAAAAGAAGTATTTTTTGTTTTATATAATTACAGATTTTCTAATATTTTCCTTTACTTGTACTGCGAAAGCTTTTCTCTTGCCAATTGTCATGATTCTGCGTCAAGGGGAAGTACCATGAAGAATATAGTAAGTGAGTTTGCGAGTATCAAAATATGCGACATAAACTACAGCACCCGGTATCTTTTGATTGCATTGACTTGGAGGCTGACGTTTGTTATACCGCCATGTTGTTGTTGTGGTCTTCAGTCCTGAGACTAGTTTGATGCAGCTCTCCATGCTACCCTATCCCGTGCAAGTTTCTTCATCTCCCAGTACCCACTGCTACCTACATCCTTCTGAATCTGCTTAGTGTATTCATCTCTTGGCCTCCCTCTACGATTTTTACCCTCCACGCTGCCATCCAATGCTAAATTTGTGATCCCTTGATGCCTCAGAACATGTCCTACCAACCGGTCCCTTCTTCTCGTCAAGTTGTGCCACAAACTCCTCTTCTCCCCAATTCTATTCAATACCTCCTCATTAGTTTTGTGATCTACCCATCTAATCTTCAGCATTCTTCTGTATCACCACATTTCGAAAGCTTCTATTCTCCTCCTGTCCGAACTATTTATCGTCGATGTTTCACTTCCATACATGGCTACACTCCATACAAATACTTTCACAAACGACTTCCTGACACTTAAATTTATAGTCGATGTTAACAAATTTCTCTTCTTCAGAAACGCTTTCCTTGCCATTGCCAGTCTACATTTTATGGGACATTAATTTCTACTTGATACCTCTACCCATGGAGAAGAAATAAAAACTTTGAGGTTCGCCGATGACATTGTAATTCTGTCAGAGACAACAAACGACCTGCAAGAGCAGCTGAACGGAATGGACAGTCTCTTGAAAGGAGAATATAAGATGAACAACAACAGAAGCAAAACGAGGATAATAGAATGTACTCAAATTAAATCGGGTGATGCTGCGGGAATTAGATTAGGAAATGAGAGGCTTAAAGTAGTAAATGAGTTTTGCTATTTGGGGAGCAAAATAACTGATGATGGTCGAAGTAGAGGGGATATAAAATGTAGACTGGCAATGGCAAGGAAAGCGTTTCTGAAGAAGAGAAATTTGTTAACATCGAGTATAGATTTAAATGTCAGGAAGTCGTTTCTGAAAGTATTTGCATGGAGTGTAGTCATGTATGGAAGTGAAACGTGGACGATAAATAGCTTAGACAAGAAGAGAATAGAAGCTTTCCAAATGTTTTCGAAATGTAGTGCTACAGAAGAATGCTGAAGATTAGATGGGTAGATCACATAACTAATGAGGAGGTATTGAATAGAATTGAAGAGAAATTTGTGGCACAACTTGACTAGAAGAAGGGATCGGTTGGTAGAGCATATTCTGAGGCATCAAGGGACCACCAATTTAGTATTGGAGGGCAGCGTGGACGGTAAAAATCGTGGAGGGAGGCCAAGAGATGAATACACTAAACAGATTCAGAAGGATGTAGGTTGCAGTAGGTACTGGGAGATGAAGAAGCTTGCACAGGATAGAGTAGCATGGAGAGCTGCATCAAACCAGTCTCTGGACTGAAGACCACAACAACAACATGATATAATTACATATTTTCTAATATTTTCCTTTACTTGTCCTGTCAAAGCTTTTTTCTTGCCAATTGTCATGATTCCGCGTCAAGGGGAAGTACCATGGAGAATTTAGTGAGTGAGTTTGCGAGTATCAAAATATGCGACATGAACTAAAGTACCCGGTATCTTTTGATTGCATTGACTTGGAGGCTGACTTTTTTATACCGCCTTGGGATCTTACACCTTAGCACGTGACATTAATTTTAACTTGATACCTCTACCCATTCCTGAGAAAAACTGGTCTTAAAAAGACGGACGGACAGACAGTCATGTAACCACCGAAAAAAATATTTTTTGTGTGTGTTATAGAAACAAATTAACATGTTTCGGATTTTTTTACTTGGGTTATAGGGTGAAACCTTGCTTCTTGTGGATCATGACTGTAGGTAAACGGGAAGTACCCTATAGGTTCTAATAAGTAAGTTTGCGAGTATCAAAATACACTGAAAAGTCAAAGAAATTGGTACACCTGCGTAATAGCGTGCAGGGCCCTCGCGAGCTAGCAGAAGGGCCGCAACACGACGTAGCATGGTCTTGACTAATGTCTGAAGTAATGCTGGGGAGAACTGACACCATGAATCCTGCAGGGCAGTCCATAAATCCGTAAGAGTACGAGGAGGTGGAAATCTCTTCTGAACAGCACTTTGCAAGGCATCGCAGGTATGCTCAATTAGGTTTATGTCTGAGGAGTTTGGTGGCCAGCGGAAGTGTTTAAACTCAGAATGTTCCTGGAGCCACTCTGTAGCAATTGTGGCCGTATGGGGTGTCGCATTGTCCTGCTGGAATTACCCAAGTCCGTCGGAATGCAGAACGGACGTGATTGGATGCACGTGATCAGACAGAATGTTTACGTGCGTGTTATCTGTCAAGAGTCGTATCTAGACGTACCAGGGCCCCCATATCACTCCAACTGCACACGTCTCACACCATTACAGAGCCCTCACCAGCTTGAACAGTCCCCTGGGGGGAGGGGTGGGAGGGATGCAAACCGGGATATCTGTCCCAGGCGGCAATTTCAGGAGATGCCATAATTCTTGACGAAAAAAAACCTTGTTTCACAAAAAAATGGTTCAAATGGCTCTGAGCACTATAGGACTTAACTTCAGTGGTCATCAGTCCCCTAGAACTTAGAAATACTTAAACCTAACTAACCTAAGGACATCACACACATCCATGCCCGAGGCAGGATTCGAACCTGCGACCTTAGCGGTCGCGCGGTTCCAGACTGTAGCGCCTAGAACCGCTCGGCCACTTCGACCGGCTCTTGTTTCACAAAGCTCCTATAATCATACGCACGTAGCTGTATCAATTATTCATACGATTTTGACACGCATCCCACTTGGTTTTTGGACATTTTTGAACACATTCTAAGTTGGTTTCTGAACGAATTATAAGTTGATTTTTGGATGCGTGCATAGAGTACGTGATTTATCTGCCAAGGGAATCCCGTCGTATCTAGAAATAAAAAACTTCCCCGCAGACAAAAGGGGGCAGCAATATAAGAGCTGAGCCGAATAAACCCGAACGGGTGAGTGCCAGTTACTGTTTGTTTGTGTGGATGATTAGGTGAGCGAATTATCAGCGTTGTTATAATTATTAGCGGAATTCATAGGTTCGGATTACCAGAGTGGAAATAAATAACCAACAGGAATAACATATAAGAAAGATTCCACTTTAGCTTCTTGATGTAGCCAAGAAAATCAAATTTTGACAGAAAATTTTTGCCAGATTGCTGCACTACCAGTTGTACAGACCTCGGTAAGCAGCCGCTTTAAGTTCTATTCTAGGGATAGTGCGGAAAACGAGTCGTACGAACCTATAATAACGCCTAATCGGAAATAAACGCGGGATAACTGAACCTGTAATTCTGGCAGGGTTAGTGAAGTTAACCGGAGAATAAGTTTTGACAACGGCAGGACCAGTTACAGAATTAGTGATGATATGATTGTTTGATAGAACGAGGAAAGAGAAGGAACGAGGACATCACACAAATTATATGGAAGAATACGACGATTCCAAATTTATATCAAAATTTCATACTAGCTACTTTTCGATCTCAAGCTTGAGAAACTGCAGCGTGTGAAAGTAATGTGAAACTATTTCCTAACATATAACTTCTTGCTTGTAGTAGGCGTTTGATACTGCTATTTTGTGAATTATGTTCTGTCGTGTTATTTATGTAAATGAGGTACATAAAAATCACCATTTGAATCCAAACAGTCTCGCTTATTTGGCGTGTGTTACACTTGCTGCAATATTAGAAAGGCCTATTTCGTATTATCTAGGAGACAGTTACAAAATAGACGTAATCAAATCGATAAACAACACCGGTCTTGGGCACTATTCGCATTAAAGCTTTTTCAGTATTAGACAACATTTTGATTTTTCGTACAGCAAAATGTTTGGCGAACTTTGAAGCAATAGATTGTTTCGCAGAAAGGAAAGCACGCAGTGTAAAGCTGTAGCAAGATTGGAGAGAAAAAAAATTGCTGGGGAGTAAGGATTGAAGAAATGTGTACTGTCTTTACTGGTTTTATGATCCCTGTATTTAATTTTATGTCACACAAAAGAGAAAGTTATTAGCTAATAGGCAAAAAAGAGTGCAAGTTTTCTGAATAGTTCTTATTCTCCCGGTCACAAATAATCCCACCAAGCATTGATTGTGTTCTTTTTTAAGGGGGGTAGGACGTCAAACAGGCCTACTTGGAGCAGGAGAGGCATCACAGGACACTTTAATTTCCGGTGTCTATACTTTTACAAATAAATTCCTAAAACTTTATCAGCATCACCAGGAAGGATTCAGGATTCACACTCATTGCAGTGGAAGTTCGAAAACATAGCAAAATGATTTTTTTTTTTTTTACGTACGAAATTTCATCATTTTTTTCACTTACTAATGGCTGCATTTGTTGCTATAGGTACACTTTTCTTCATAAGTTACAGAGATTCTTCGATGAATTTTGCACAGCATACATACCATACTCACAGGTGTATGAAACTCTAGAATTTGTTTAATTTATGAAAAAACGAATGAGGTGTTATATTTTAAACTTCACGTTTAGAATAAACACAATTTTTATACTTGATTACCTCAATTTTTACCACATTTTTTAATAGATTTGGAAAATTCTAGAGTTTCAGACACCTTTAAGTATGGTCTGTATGGTGTGCAAAATTCATCGAAGAGTCTCTCTTACTTACGAAGAAAAGTGTGCCTATAGCAACAAATACTGCCATTAGTAACTGAAAAACATGATGAAATTTCACATGTAAAAAAAAATTTATGTTGTTATGTTTTCGAACTTCCACTGCTATGAGTGTGGATTCTGAATCCTTCCTGGTCATGCTGACAAAGTTTTATGAATTTATTTGTAAAAAGTATAGACAGTAGAAATTAAAATGTCCTGTGGTGTCTCTCCTGCTCCAAGTAGGCCCATTTGTCGTCCTACCCCCCTTAAGGAGGGTAGGATGTCAAACCGGCCGACTAACAGCCACCACAGGACATTTTACTTTCCACTGCCCTGAATATTGTTTTGATGGCTTCCATTACAAAATATATACGCTTGAATTCCACAGAGGGAAATACAGTGACGTGCGATAGAAGAATGCTGTGTGAAGAGGCGTAGCACTGCACTTTGACACACTTAAAAACAAGTAACATGTCTTGCATTTCCTCGAACATATATGTTTCCATACCAAACTCCTCAGAAATATATGCGCTACAAAATGAACATAGTTTTTAATTTGTTTTAATTTTTGGCGTCCTATCTCAAACACTCAAGGGGGGGGGGGGGGGGGGGCGGCGCCACTATCAAGTTTTTGTCCTCGTTCCGGGTCTGTAAACTGCTGTTTCTGTAAAACATCTGCACCCTAGAAGAGATTACAGTCAATGTTTCAGAATTATTTTTATTATTAAAATCCACAGTACGTTAATACCCCTACGACAAGCAGAGGTAGTACCGACAGCAGTCCCCGAAAGACCGAAAGATCGAGCAGAACCCGAGATTAACTCGAGCTGTGACGTAAACTATCGAGTACTTCGGGTCGTGCTAAAGCAAGTGCTACTGTTTACCATCTGCGCATTGTTCTAGCGCAGATGTTTGGCGCCTGGGCATTTCATTTCTGTGTCGGCGTGTCCCAGTCCACTCGGGAAACGTCTGTCTCCACGCTGTACTTTGTTGTCTCTGTCATTATCGACTCGCTCTCGCAGCTAATGACGTCGCAGTGCCACCGGGGCGGCTTTTGTGTGGCTGAAGGGAGACAGGTTGGCCAGCAGTGGATGGCGACAGGTGAAAGGCGTCCCTTCGGCTTCTCGGCGCTTAGAAAGCGTCGCCCCAGGGGGTGCCACCGGGCTATTTTGTAACACGGCCGTAATTAAATCGATCATTACGGGGTCCCGGCCGTTTCCTGCCGGAGCGTGGCGAACGGCGTCTCCGGAGAAAGTGCGTTACCCCCAGCGAAAGTGCGTATTACCGGCTCCACTTCCGTAGTTCCTGTGATTGTCCTTAAATCTGCTTCTCCCTTTCATAATTACACAGATCCGCGAGCGCGAATGCGGCATTTAGACTGCCATTACGTCTGCTAAGGTTTCTGCGTCTGCCTCTGTACTTGGCAGATCACGGTTGTGTGCTTAGCTGAATGGGCCTGTTATTATACCGGCGGTTAGATTTCTTCCAGTTCCATTCACACACTGAGCTTGAAATGCATGGAGCATTTATGGAGAGCGAAGGACACGCACTGAATCCAATTGCAAACTTGATCCTGGTGAATTCCAAGCAAGTTTTTATTAATTGTACGGCAACATAGTTTTTTATGTATTGTTTGGCACTCGCCCCGTTACTCAAGTAAACCATTCGCACTACCCATCTTTGTACTAGCTTAATAATACTGCTGTTTCTAGATGTATCTCACGCATTTGGGCAAAATTCCGAATGCCATGCAGGCCAACAAATAATTTTGTAACAAATCGCAATCACAAACACTAGGCCAAATTCGCAGTAATCTATCAGTGAATGGCAATCTATACAACATCGTTCCACTCCAAGCCAAGTGCATTATTACGCCCAAGTATTTCATGTTACGACGTCATTAAGCCTATGTCGTCCAAATACGTGCTTATGAGATGCACCTGTGTCGTTTGTCGCTTTTGAAATATAAAGTAAAACTGTCAGGAAACGGAAGATTGATTTTATCACAATGCTTCACTGCTCGCGGTCGTATTAGCAGATGGTATAACATTTCCTTCCTCCAACCTCTGCACCAAGTTATCCAGCCTTTTTAAAAGAGACCAGAAGTAGAAAACAGACTCGAAACCACGACGCAGTTCGGTATTTCTCGTATTAACAAACGGTGCTAGAAGCCAAAGAAAAAAAAAGTGTAGCAGTATTTTTCTTGATGATTAAAAGTCATTTGCACAGCACGTCCTACTACTTATTCAGGATAACGTTCTATATTATCTGATCGAACAATGGAATCACGAAACCGTGGTTACGTGAAAACACGAGTGAAAATAAAAACAGCAACTAACCATGGCTAATTACTCACTTTATTCAAAATTGTGTCGTAACTGGTTTGTAATCAACACTTTTATTTTACGTATTTTAGATTCTTTTACTGATTAGTTTCTCATTATGACATCTTATATTTTTTTTAAAAAATTAATTATTTCCGCACACCTAAAGATGAAGCTACCGGCTAGAAACCGGAATCACCACTACCACGGATGGTTCAAATGGCTCTGAGCACTTTGGGACTTAACATCTTAGGTCATCAGTCCCCTAGAACTTAGAACTACTTAACCCTAACTAACCGAAGGACATCACACACATCCATGCCCGAGGCAGGATTCGAACCTGCGACCGTATAAGTCCCGCGGTTCCGGACTGTAGCCCCTAGAACCGCACGGTCACCGCGGCCGGCCACTACCACGGATAAACAGATTAATTTACTTCAGGTACTTGTTGATTTTTATTTTCAGAAACAAATGACCTGCACTTTCAAATTTATACTGTTGGCACCAGGCCGTCTTCAATTTATTTACATTGTTTTTCCTGGCACCGAGCGAGGTGACGCAAAGGATAGCACGCCGAACTTTAATTCCAGATTCCAAATGGCTCAAGAGTATGCTGCAATGGCCTATTTCTTTCTCTTTTTCTGGACCTCAACTGTTTCTAGTGACGTCTTCGTCAGTGGGACATTAAATCCTAATCGTCCTCCTTTTGTCTCTAATGACATCGTCAACGGGACATCAAATTTCAATAGTCCTTGCTTTATTTTTTCCTATGGTGCAGAGTCCTTACCATTTAACTTGGGGCCAACCGTCTTGTGCCCCATCAGTTGGTAGTGATGACCAGCGTCGCACTTCACGCTCTGCCTGCCGGTTCCAGCATCCTTATCAACACCACAGTAAGCTATGCTGTGGTACCCTGAGCAAGATTCATGAAACTCAAACTCCGAATAGTAAGCGACTCAGTACTATTTTGCGTATACTAACACTAATAATATGCATTGTATGTGGTAAATACAGTACTAAACAGCATTTAAGACCAGTGATATAAGCCGGCCGGTGTGGCCGTGCGGTTCTAGGCGCTTCAGTCTGGAACCGCGTGACCGCTACGGTCGCAGGTTCGAATCCTGCCTCGGACATGGATGTGTGTGATGTCCTTAGGTTAGTTAGGTTTAAGTAGTTCTAAGTTCGAGGGGACTGATGACCACAGATGTTAAGTCCCATAGTGCTCAGAGCCATTTGAACCAGTGATATATGTATATGTTTACCAGTAGTATTTAAAATGTTAATTGAGGAATTTAAATATAAAGTACAGCATTCTTTGTATCGCTGCTGCAGGCCATGAAGACACGATTAGAGTAACTACAGCACGCATAGAGGCATTTAAGCATCCTCTCTTCCCACACACAGAATGGAAAGGGAAGAAATCCTACCATGTGTTAGAGCAGGAAGTACCTCTGCCATGCACTTAACAATGGTTTGCATAATATGACTGAAGAAAGAAGCATTTAGTAACTCCCAACATCCACGGAAATAGCAGGGACAGTCAAGTTTCGGCTCATGGGCTGTGGCCAGGCACGACTGCCGTAGTGTCTCAATCTCACTGCACACTTCCCCCACTCAATTAGCCGGCCGCTGTGGCCGAACGGTTCTAGGCGCTTCAGTCTGGAACCGCGCGACCGCTACGCAGGTTCGAATCCTGTGCCTCGGGCATGGATGGGTGTGACGTTCTTAGGTTAGTTAGGTTTAAGTAGTTCTACGTCTAGGGGACTGATGACCTCAGATGTTAAGTCCCAGAGTGCTCAGAGCCATTTTTGAACTTCCCCCACTGCTACGCCACGCTGTCTGAGGGAGGAGGAGAAAGATGGGAAAACTGCGAACGTGACGCATTTAAATGGCTGTGCAGTCGCGCTGCATACGGCTTGGTTTTATATTTCTCATTTCTCAATAACATAGAGCATAAACAAATCAAATTTTCAGTATCATTTAATTATGTGTGGCGCACTGAAGGCCTAATTTTTATCCGGTACAAATTCTCTGCATACTGACAGTCGCAGACAATTTCTCATATTATCGCATTCAAGTTGCCACGGCTTAATTTAGTTTCATAGTCGAAGAAAGGTCTTCCACACGAATGTGTCGATCGAAGTTTTGGAGCACTTTTGTAAACTCATTATGGAGACCAGTACAATGAAAACCCAGTCAACGTTACAAATTTCATTTTTTTATGTACTCGATGACTATTTCGCGCCACGACCCATTTTCAAATCATTGTGCCAGATCGTGAAAATGGTATTTCCAAAAATAAAAAACCATGTCAAAAATATATATGTATTATGAGTTATCGGTATCCACAGTAACTATTCAGTTGCACTTCATAATATGTATATATATTTTTATATAGTTTTTGTATTTTTGGAAATACGATTCTGACTATCTGGCACGCTGATTTGAAAATGGGTAACGGGCCGAAGCTACTCACTGTGTAAATAAAAAAGTACAACTTTTTCGTTGTGCTGATTAACAGAAGTTGCTGACCTGCAATTATTCCAGCATGCTGGAAGTTCATTATGGAGACGTAGAAACTCTACCTGAGGAAATCAATGCAGACGCGCTGGATAGTTTTAAACGTAAAAGGATTTGTCATTAAAACCGGAGTTACCTTGCCCGTCAATCAGTTACATCTGTTAAGCACAGGGGCTCTTTCAACTGAAACGGCAAACAGTCTCGAAAACGGAAGTACGATTGACAGTGTCCTTAAAAGTTTAGGAAACTATCGCCGTAATTCTTTCAAAGTCATAATGAAGTCTTCGAACCTCAAATATTCTTTAACGGCAATAAGCTTAGGGAACTGAAATCTTTTTGTCAGAATGTATCACTTCTATGACGCGATTTTCTTTTCAAATGCATTTCTATCAGATCTGAAAGAAGTTGTTTCTCACCTTGCAGTGTGTTACTCTGGACAATGCGCAGTCAAGTCCATTTAAAATGCGAGGCCTGCGATCCATTTCAAATGTTCTAATTTTCGTTCCTGCACTTCTTTTTCCTTCGTAAATTCGACAATAGCAAGTTTTAAATCAAAAAGTCGTTTCAGGTATGCAAGTTGACTTGACGAACGCACTTTGCACTAACATATAAAGCTCCATACTCTTTGATCTTTTCCATCGAAGAGAGTTACAACTGACTGGAATGATGCGGACGACTTCAGAAATTTTCGTATTCATATTACCAATATCTTCATGTGCTGCATGTCTTCTTGATGTACTGTACAATGAATCCCGTCTGTCGATCGTTGTAATATTTTGCTCTTTCATTGTCAATTAAATCTGTAAATCCTTTCTGCACGGTATTGTAATATCCTTTCATAGCAAATTTGCAGTACTCGTCGCTTATGCGACTGCACAGTATATGTAGGGAATTCACATCCTTCTCTTCTCCCATTCCCATTTATTTTTAAAGGCTTGTGACGATAGATGACTAGCTGCCTCTTTTTGTACAAACATCCATGCCCTTCACACCACGAACAAATAACGCAAGGTAAAAAGCTGTGACATCATAATTCAGCCAGACGAAGTGAAGAGAGTTGTGTCGACCGAAAAATCCCACGCGGCAATATTAAATAAAATGTCGCGCTGTACCGAGTACTTGGGGAAAGCAGCTAAAATCGCTTAATAGTGGAGAGGCGTCAGGACCGGTAGAGATACCTATAAGATTCTATAAAGATTATACGAAAGAACTTGGGTCTCTTCTAGCAGTAATTTATGGTAGATCGCTTGAGCAATGAAAGGTACCTAACGACTGGAAAAAAGCGCGGGTCATTTCCGCTTTTAAGAAAGGCCGTAAGACAGATCCACACAATTATTGACCTATATCGTTCACGTCAATCTGTTATAGAATTATGGAACATGTTTTATGTGCAAGAGTTATGACATTTTTGGAAAACGAAAATCTCCTCTATAAAAATCAACATGGATTCCGCAAACAGAGATCCTGCGGAACTCAGCTCGCTCTGTTCCTCCATGAGATCCACAACGCAGTGGACAAAGGCGCTCAGGTTGATGCCGTGTTCCCTGATTTCAGTAAGGCATTTAAAAACCGTCCTGCATTGCTCTTTAGTGGAAAAAATACGAGCTTACGGAGTATCGGAGCGGACTTCCGATTGGGTTCAAGACTTTCTTGCGGATCGAACTCAACACGTCGCTCTTAACGGAACTAAATCGACAGAGGTAAAGGTAATATCCGGAAAACCACAGAGACGTGTGATAGGACCGTTGCCGTTTACTTTACGTATAAATGATCTAGTAGAAAGCGTCGGATTTCCTTTAAGACTATTCGCAGATGATGTAGTTGTCTATACCAAAGTAGAAACCCCAGAAGATATTAAGAATTTGCAGAACGACCTGCAGAGAATTGGTGAATGGTGCAGACTATGGCAGTTGACCCGGAAAGTAAACAAATGTAACATATTGCGCATACATAGCAAAAGACATCCACTGCTGTACAGCTCCACTATTGATGAAAACAGCTGGAGACATTGTCTGCCGTAAAATATCTAGGCTTAACTGTCCAGAGCGACCTTAAGTGGTCTGAACTTATACAACAGATAATGGGAAAAGCAGTCACCAGACTCAGATTCATCGGAAGAATCTTAAGGAAATGTAACTCATCCACGAAAGGAGTGGTTTATAAGGAGCTTGTTCGCCCGATTCTTGAGTATTGTTCATCTATCTGGGACCCGTATCAAGTAGGACTGATAGAAGAGATAGAGAAGACTCAACGAAGAGCGGCGTGTTTCGTCACGGGATCGTTTAGTTGGCGAGAGAGCGTTACGAAGATGCTAAGCAAACTCCACTGACAGACGTTACAAGAGAGGCGTTGTCCCATCACGGAATGAGTTACTATTGAAATTTCGGGACAGCAATTTTCAGGAGGAGTCGGACAACATATTACTTCCCCCCCCCCCCCCCCCCCCCACATACATCTCGCGTATTGACCACGAGAAGAAAATTCGAGAAATTATAGCCAATACAGAGGCTTACCGACAATCATTCTTCCCATCACTATTCGCGAGTGGAACAGGGTTGGAGTGGCCAGATAGTGGCACCGAAAGTACTCTCCACCACACATCATTAGGTGGCTTGCGGAATATGATGTAGATGTAGATGCACAACGGGCAAAGCCGAGACTGAGATTTGGTCCGCAGGGGCCAGCGTGAAGTTTGACAAGCCGTGGTCGGCCCTAGAATATATGTTACGTGTTCGAAACAGACGGCATTAGTCGATCGTTGTGCAGAGCTCAGGTTCAGTACGAACGAGCAGCGAAAGAATCCGAGCAGTGTTCTTTCTCTATACTTCGCTCCAGCGCCTTCGATTATTCAGTTAGCGGAGGTCCGAACACACCGTGACGTAGGCAGCGAAGCGGATATCCTCTCCGTCCATTGATGTGTTGACCCAGCACAGCGTGACGGAACAACTAAGCGACGCAGAAAATGAGCTTCAAGTGGTTGAGGACGTCAAGGTAATTTCCCAGCCGCGTGACTTATCTGTGCTTGCTCACCCAGCTGCTTGACTTGACCTAGTCATTGAACGTTGGTCTCCTCACCCCGAACAATACCGCGAGACACGCTTTCTCGTATTGTGCGGTAAAGGCAACGGGGAATGCGAACTTGCAGATGCGGTTAAGGTTACGAGTCGAAGACGTGACGCTCTTTTGTACTGTTGAATGCTGCCACGGAGGTCAATGGGCTGAATTCAATTTCGAGTGTAGAATACTGTTTTGATCAACCGCGCTGCTTACCTGACTGGAAAAGTTTTTGCACTTGCGTGTGCATACAAGTGGCCTTCTCCCATGTCAGCCAATGATGAGCTGAGTGCGATTTAGTGGCGAACTCAGCGTGAAGAACTGCATTTGGTAATCCAGTAACACGTGTGTGTAGAGACGGAACGCACTTGGTTCACACAATCAATGATCAGAAGCTGCCTGTTCGAGATTTCCTTGGAGGCTAAGATATGGGTCTGGTCAATCGAAAGATGGATATGGAAAATGTGTTTAGTGTCATTTTTTTTTAAATCCCTTTTCAGTGATAATTTGTTCTCGGTTTTCTGTTGCATTTCCCTAGACTTGTTCCAAGTGTCAAATCGTGGAGAAAACGTTTCGAACTTTCATTACTAAAAGGTGCATGGTCTTTGTGCCAAGCAGGTTTCCCTCGGGAGTTCCGTGAGCTAAGGCTATAAACCCATTCCATGTAATTAAAATGCATGCAACTAACCCCTTTGATATATTTGATTTGTAAATAAAACCGCATTATTGCTGCAACTGTAGTTTATTTTTCCCACACGCATTTCACCTTTTTCTTACTCTTGGCCTAAGGCATCTCCAATGGGATCTAGGACGATACAGTTTTGTTATTTTCAGATCATCAACCAATTCACGTCGCGTTTTTTTCTGTTAATAAGTAATTGCTTACAGTTTGTTGACATCTGCGTTTCCTCTCATCTGGTCTGAGGTCGCACTACCACTTCATTTCCGAAAAATAAGCACATTTTTATATTCCCAACTTTTTTTCACACTGTTCGTCATGGTTCTCCTTCTTCTTAATGGTGTACTACTGCTCTTTTGCGACTAGTGCTTATGTTGCGGAAATGAAGTGGTAGTGCGACCTCCAGATCAGATAAGAGGAAACGCAGATGCCAACAAACTATAAGTAATTACTTATTTACATAAAAAAATGCGACGTGAAGTGTTTGATAATGTAAAAATGACAAAAGTGTATCGTTCTAGATCCCACTGAAGATGCCTTAGAGTAGGAAAAAGGAGAAACGCACGCGGTAAAAATAAATTACAGTTGCAGAAAGAAAATGCGGTTTTATTTTCAAAGCAAATATTTCTGTGCTTGCTGCGGAGGATGGCCACGCAGACAAAATTGTTAGCTTCTTTGATTTTAAAGATGCTGCTAAAACATTGTTGTCAACGCAGGCATGTAAGATCTAGAAACGCAGTATGATCAAAGTGTCTCATGCTGATCCATCTCAAATAGCTATTAAAAATTCTTACTTTGAACAGAAGGATGGAAAAATGTGAGTGTACTCAAAAGAGGGAAGACCATGGCAGACGTATGTGACGCCGAACTTCATCTGAAAGACCTGCCATGATTATCAGTAGAAAAACAGAAAGACCTGTTGACGCTGTTGTCATTTCTTCAACAGCACAGAGAGTTTTATATTAAACTTTGCAACTCTGGTTTGTATCTACATCTAAATATATATTTTGCAAGGCAACGTATAGAGCATAACAGAGGGTACCTTGAACCGTTACAAGTCCTTGTCTTTCCTGTTCCACTTGCAAGCGGAGTGAGGGAAAAACGGCATTCTTTATGCCTCCGTGCCAGCCCTAATTTCTGTTGTCATTGAGGTCCTCGCGCGAAATGTACACTAACGATGGTGGTGTCGTTCTGCAGTCAGGTTCAAATGGAGATTCTCTAAATCTATCTGAATAACGTTTCGCGAAAAGAACGTTGTCTTCTCTCCAGGGATTCCCATATGAGTTCCCGAAGCATCGCCGTAACATTCGCGTGTTGATCGAACCTACCGGTAAGAAATCTATCAGCCTACCTCTGAACTGCTTCGATGTCTTTGTCTTATCCGACCTGGTGGGGATCCCGGACACTCGAACACTATTCCAGAGTCTGTTGCACAAGTGTTCTATACGCCGTCTCCTTTGTAGATGATTCCCGGCGGGGTCAGGGATTTTCTCTGCCTCGTGATGATTGGGTGTTGTGTGATGTCCTTAGGTTTAAGTAGTTCTAAGTTCTAGGGGACTGTTGACCATAAATGTTAAGTCCCATAGTGCTCAGAGCCATTTGAACCTTTGTAGATGAGCTACACGTTCCTAAAATTCTCCCAATTTGATCCCAAGAATAGAGTCGTGTGAGAAACAGAAGTCAATACTGAGGGACGTTTCTTCATGGCTTTAATGTTATTTTTTCCTTGTAAAAAAATGTAAAAGATATAAGCGATGGGTTTTGTTAACTACAATTCTACTGGTTACAATATGGCTCCTGTACTTGTACTATCACAACTAAAACGTTATATCTCTGTGTTAATGGCACTTGGAACGAAAACTTTCTTATTTTCACTGAGCACCATCCAGTTTCCTGACAGGACAGTTAGAAGGTTCTTAATAAATCATTTATGAGGTAGGGACAACAGTTCTATGCTACAACAACCTCTCATTCGGTAAAAACGGAACCCTTACTGCATCACCTTGTTATTCCACCGCTGAAATTTCTATCAAATACTAAGATCTGCGGCCCCTAGGCGGTGTAAAAAATTTAACCTTCTACGTCAATGCAATCAAAAGTTACGAACATTTACAACAAATATTTTGATGCAAACTCACTCATCAAAACCTGTAAATGAACTGTCTACATAAATAATTCTGTTTGTACGGAGCCCACAGAACGCGAGTCCTACTCAACTCATCCGTTTTGTACAAAAAAGATACATCGCATATTCATTCTCCTCACAAATTTGAGATTTGGCGATTCGAATGTTTTCGAATTTCACTCTTCAATTTTGTTTGCACCACTTCAGCATTCTAAAAGTTTGTGTTAACATTTGTCAGCTGACATTGTTTTTAAACAACGGCATCACGGAAACCACCATCAACTGCTGCAATGTTTGTGTTTGCGCACGGACAACCAGTTTTTGTCAAACGACTACTTTCAAATTACGGATGTTCATTACATTTGGGGTAAAGCAAGACTCCTTGGCATCAAATACATAATAAAACCATCAACTGCATTAACTGTCATCCACAGGCCTACATGTATCCATTATCTTATACATTTTTCCATCAGTCACTAATCGACAATCCATTGTAGTGTTGAGCATACTGTCTGGTCAAGTCGCAACATATTGTTAAACATAAACAGTTGGTGTCATGCTAGAGAATGGCGTAATGTCGAAACTGTAATATCGAAAATCTTCGCCCATAAATTGAATATAATGTCCTTTCAAAAATTTATATACGCTGCGGATCCATTTTCTATGAAGTTAATGGATGGCTGGAGAGGTTTTTATTAACATGCACAAAAACATTCAATTTTTTCCTCAGCAAGATGTCATTGACAAAGTAGCTCAATAAGGAAACAAATGTTCACCGATGTTACCTTATTACTTGTCTTTGATCTTTCCATACCCTAATCATTAAGCGTCAAAAGGTTATTATATGATATTTAATTACAACAAACAGTGCAGTTTTAATAAATCTTCAATTCGTTAGGGCCTTGATATGAAGGAGGAGGAGAAGATTAGTGCTTAACGTCCCGTCGGCAACGAGGTCATTAGAGACGGAGCACAAGCTCGGATTAGGGAAGGATGGGGAAAGAAATCTGCCGTACCCCTTCGAATGAACCATCTAGGCATTTTCCTGAAGCGATTTAGGGAAATCAAGGAAAGCTAAATCAAGAAGGCCGGATGGCCGGACGCTGGTCTGAACCGTCCTCCTCCCGAATGCGAGTCCAGTGTGCTAACCACTGCGCCCCTCTTGAGACGATATTTTTTCGTAGCACAAAACTTATAATACAAAAAGCACAAAATACAAAAAGTTTTTAACCATCGATATGCCTTTTCCCGTCGTTTAATGCAACAAATCGCACCGAAAATGACGCGGTTTCGAGACATCCTCAATGTACTGGCTTTTCGGGACTACTTATGTCTACAGCTCATAGTATTAAAACCACTTGGGCTTCAGCTGCCGGAGGTTCGAGTCCTCCCTCGGGCATGGGTGTGCGCGTTGTTCATAGCATAGGTTAGTTTAAGTAGTTTGTAAGTCTAGGGACCGATGACCTAAGCAGTTTGGTCCCTTAGGTATTCACACACGTTTGAACATTTGAGCATTTGCTTCAGCTGCAAACGCAGTAATCCAGTGTGATCTGTTGTAAGTTCTGTTATTGACGCAGAAAGCTATTTTGTATCTCATTGGCCAAGTTGTTTACCCCTCCGCATAAATCTGTCGTGTCTGATTCTGCCTTTCTCACTTCAAAGTGGTCCGCAGCATGAAACGTCGTGAGGTTACAAAACTAGTCCAGCTCCATCACGTCCGCAGTCGTTTTCACGTCCCGTGTGAAGACGGCTTTAGAATTCAAGTGCTGTAGAAGCATCACGTTCATCTCTCCACTCTCTTACGAACAAAGCAAAAAAACTCTGTTGCCCCGTTTGTGGGTGACCTTAAAGCAGCGGCGAGACCTCGGACGGTAGATTCTGTAACCGGATGTCCTTCCGTGTCGACTAGAAACCGATATGTATAGACGAGGAAGGTAACTACTGCCATTGCATGCGTGATGCGTGAGCTAATAATCGAATATATAAAATTGTCCGACGTTTCGGCAACTATTGCAAACGGCCTTCCTCAGCGCTTTGTACTGACAAGGCGAGGCCGCCAATTGTGAAATTCAGATTCAATTCATACTGCGCATAACAAAAGCTCATGGCCAGAGGTGTAATGTGGCAAAGCACCAAGATGCACTTCTCAGCCGTTGTCGAGAAAATCGACAGTTACAAGAAACCGTTGCGGTGAAATACTCTCGACGATTAATAATTTTCTACAGCGTCGTGGCGCAGCGGTAAGCGCTCGGGTTCGTAATCCGAAGGTCGCCGGATCTAATCTCGCGCCATGCAATTTTTTTTTTTTTTAGTATTTGTTTTTTGTTATTCAAATGTGTCTATACACACACACACACACACACACACATATATATATATATATATATATATATATATATATAATTCTCGGCAATAAGGTTGCAACAATTATGCATATAATAAGTTGTTGAAAGTCGTTTGTCGTGGAAAAACTGGCGACTTCGAACATCATTATGTTTTCCGCAAACAAAGTTGTATTTCACAAATGTTATTAATTGTCTTCATAATGTTAACCACGTATAGTTAACGGAAGACGTAGAAACGATATTCCGAAACGAATACGTATAGCGTAAGTCAAACGTTCGAATTAGAATAGAGACCCCACGAACACAAATTTGCTGTGGCAGGTATGAAATATAGACTCCGTTACTCGCTCGTTACACTTGAAGGACAGATGTTTAATGGGCCGAAACGAGCCGCCGCATAACAGCGTAGTTGCCTGCTAACTTCGAAAGAAGGTAGATGCGGTCCCTAGCGCAACTTATAACATTGTCGAAAATCAGTGCGGACGGGAGAGCTTTGGTACACCCTGTTAAAAAAAAAACGGAAAAATGGAGGCGGTACAATTGGAGAGCGATCCGCCTTCACCAACATGCATAAGCAATTCATTAATACTTTATATATATATATATATTTGAATTACAAAAAACTAATAATAAAAAAAATTGCATGGCGCGAGATTCGACCCGGCGACCTTCGGATACGAACTCGAGCGCTTACCGCTGCGCCACGACGCTGTAGAAAATTATTAATCGTCGAGAGTATTTCACCGCAACGGTTACTTTTAACTGTCGATTTTCTCGACAACGGCTGAGAAGTGCATCTTGGTGCTTTGCCACATTACACCTCTGGCCATGAGCTTTTATTATGCGCAGTATGAATTGAATCTGAATTTCACAATTGGCGGCCTCCCCTTGTGAGCTAGACTGCTGAATGAGACAGACTTTAGATCTTATATATTAGCAGAGAAAGCTGTTTACGTAATTTGATGGGCTACTGAGGGTAGGAGCAGAGAGTGTTAGGTGTTCTTTATTGCTCTTTATGTTATTCCTCGTCACTGATGGATCAAGACGAGCCTGATTGTTGTTTCTATTATTTCTTGCCAATGGTGGAAACAGGCGAATTAGAAACCGGCGGTGGCTGTGACGTAGCGCTGTTTACTTACTGCCAGGTGCAGGCTGCGGCGTGCCTGTGCTCTGTGTACGTACGACCATCGCGGTCTCCCGTACGCCTGTGTGAGTTGCTTTGCGAGCGCTGTCCTCCCGTAGCGTTGTCACTAATGGCAGCCAGGATGCCGGAAGCATAACCCCGTCCTCTCTATTCACCTTGGCGGGTCGCTTGGCTATTTCTATCGCTTCTCTAATCTTCCTCCTCAACGTAAGTTGCTGTTTCTCCAGAACGCGGGCTTCACAGATTATTATCTCTTTATCGCACTCATCCTGGTGTTCCGTTGCCTCAGACGGATATACACTGAAGCGCCAAGTAAATTGATATGGGCATGCGTATTCAAATACAGAGATATGTAAACAGGCAGAATACGGCGGTGTGGTCGGAAACGCCTATATAAGTCTAGTGTCTGGCGCAATTGTTAGATCGGTTACTGCTACTACAATAGTAGGTTATCAACATTTAAGTGAGTTTCTACCTCGTGTTATAGTCGGCGCTACACCGATGGGACGCAGCATCTTCGAGGTAGTGATGAAGTGGGGATTTTTCCGTACGACCATCAGAAATCCGGTAAAACATTAAATCTCCGACATCGTTGCGGCCGGAAAAAGATCCTGCAAGAACGGCACCAAAGACGACTTAAGGGGCTCCGGAAAGGCTCAAAATCATGAAAAGTTCAATTTTTACTTTTTTGCGTTTTCTGAATCTGCAGACTATTACCTTTTAATAGATATATAACTTATTCAATGCCGAAGACTACAA
Source organism: Schistocerca serialis cubense (assembly GCF_023864345.2). NCBI lineage: Eukaryota > Metazoa > Arthropoda > Insecta > Orthoptera > Acrididae > Schistocerca > Schistocerca serialis. Next base: position 946,205,833 of record NC_064639.1, on the reverse strand, counting down.
CTATTTTTAATTTTTTTTTGAAATGTGTTCTACATGGGCGTGACCCACTGTGGCGCTGTTAAACTGCTGTCAAATGGTGTTATTATTAACGTCCGTGTTCATCAGGTACATTTTAGTGATGTGAGATAAAGTATGTGTTGTGGCTAACCTGTGATGGTTCAATATATATCGCTGGTGTGATTGTCGATTGTTTCATGTTTATTTACTCTGTCGTTATCTCGAAAATATTCGTAATTAATTCTGTTTCTTGAGTCTCTGTTTTGTTGAAGTATAATAATGAGTAAAAGTAAAGTTATTAGAAATCCTCTGAAGGCTTTTAAGAAAAGGAGAAATGTTGGAAAGCCAAAGGTATGTGTTATTACTGTAAACAATAAAGACGATAACCAAGTGAGTGAACCTAACCTCTCAAGTACACCTGCCCATAGCAGTCAAAGTGGGAAAGAAAATACTTCACAGAAGAAGCTTGGTTCAATGAGTGAAAACTATGAATGTTTTATGGGCGAATCGGATGTGAATGAAATATTTGATATGTCGGTTCTCAAAGGAATTTTTTCAAACTGTGTAAGATGTATTCATTGTAGTGAAGTTGGTCTGGAACTCTCCATTATAAAGCACGTAGGACTTGCTAGTGAAATACAACTGAAATGTGATAAGTGTTCATACATGACCACCTTTTGGAACAGTGTTGCAGTAACTGCAACTGAAGAAAATGGTAGCAAAATCTACGAACACAACAACGAGCGATGCTTGCTTTAGACAAGGAACGCCTTCGGGCTGCAGACAGGGCTGTAAAGAGTCTAGAAATACAAGCAAGAGTAAACAGGAGGAGGAACAAGAGGAAGCTGGAGGAGGAGTTTGCAGAGGATGAAGATAATCCATCCTATGGACCTGGAATGCGATTCCCAACACTTTTATTTTCTCATACTAATTACATGTTTTCTAAGGACCTTCCAAACATATTTGTTTCATACCTGCAGTAAATGTTACACAGTACCTTCTGCATAATTTAACACAGCCTTTTTCCAAAAAACTGTATATTTTTGAATATATAAATAAAAAATTGCAAAAAAATGTTGTGAATTTTCATTACAATTGAAAAAAAAATCATCTTTAATAACTGAACTAAAATTTTGTAGAATCCCTGTGTTAAGTTGTAGCCCATATTCCAATAAATAATCTGTAAAAAGTTCAACTTCCTACCTCAAATACTTTGTGAGGAAAGATGTAATTTATAAGCGTTATTTTAACATTGCAAGTATAGGGCGTTCAGGAGCCCCTTAAGAGATCGTTCAACGTGACAGAAGTGTAACTCTTCCGCAAATTGCTGCAGATTACAATGATGGGCTTTCGGAGCCGAAGGCCCACTCGTGTACCCTTGATTACTGTACGACACAAAGCTTTACGCCTCGTCTTGAGTCCGTCAACAACGACGTTGGACTGTTGATGGCTGAAACATGTTGCCTGACTGACGAGTCTCGTTTCAAATAGTATCGAGTGGATGGACGTGTACGGATGTGGAGACAACCTAATGCATCCGTGGACCCTGAACGTCAGCAGGGGACTGTTCAAGCTGGTGACGGGTTTGTAATGGTCTGAGACGTGTGCAGTTGGAGTGATATGGGACCCCTGATACGTCTAGATACGTTGCATGTAATGATGCGAGCCTTGATTATAGCATAATATACCGATAGTAGAGCAGTACGCCATTAAATAGTAAGCGCAATTTATTTCTAACGTGATTGACGCTCATAAGGCATTAGTTAAGATTCTGAAGTTCTGTCTTAAATTCTTGTCTTCTGTCATGACCAAAGACTCTAGGAACTTTGTTATATTTTCACTCTTCAGTGTTTTCACTTGCATGCTGGCACTTTTCCGGACGCTGATTAGTTGCTACCTGAACATTGGTCTAAAACCGGTTTGTGACAAACTCAATCAAATAATTCTTTCTTCATTGCCGAAGATTCTGTGTTTTGGTAACGCCTTTAGTTTTCAAGGTTTGATTACTTGCACACTGGTGTCTAATGTGTACGCGAGTGAGCTGTACTTGATGATGCACCAGGAGGCAGAAAACTGATTTACGTTAAACAAATATTGGGGGAACAAAAAGTCATTTGTTTTCTTTTCACTCTAAAGTACAAAATCAAAACTAGCAGAACATTTGTGTGCATTTTATTCTTAAATACAACAATGCAGAGGCATTCTTTATCGCGGGTTGAATTTATGTGAAACTGCTTGCATCGTTCTGGGTAGGACGAGGAGTGGTGTGTATTCGTTTTGCAGAATGTGTGAAATCCTGTGAAATGAAATTGAGTATATGCATTTCCGACGGCTTGCGTCGCCGCTACACACTGTGTTTCGATTAAATTTAAAAGATACGGAATGTAAACAATACGAAACACCTTGCAGTAATGGGCAATAGGCTTAAATGGTTTGGCTACATTAACAGAATGTGATCAGAGAGATTGCCGAGACGAGCCCTGGAATAGATAGAATCTGGCCGAAGACCAACTGGAAGACCACGAACAAGATGGAGAGACCAGGTGAAGGATGATGTGAACCGAAGTGGACTGCAATGGGAGAAAATGCTAAAAGAGATAAGAGAGCCGGCCGGAGTGGCCGAGCGGTTCTAGGCGCTACAGTCTGGAACCGCGCGACCGCTACGTTCGCAGGTTCGAATCCTACCTCGGGCGTGGATGTGTGTGATGTCCTTAAGTTAGTTAGGTTTAAGTAGTTCTAAGTTTTAGGGGACTGATGACCTCAGAAGTTGAGTCCCATAGTGCTCAGAGCTATTTATTGAGATAAGAGAAGCTTGGAAGAGGTTCTATGAAAGACCTGCATAAGCAAAAACGTTTCAGGAAGCAGAAGAAGACATGATTCAGTCCCTTAAGACCAAGTTCATACATGTCCTTTCCTCTAGACGTGTGCGAAACGGAAAGCAGATATTATGTGTCGCGTGTGTTAGGCGCTTGCCGTGATCCGGTAAGTGTGAATCTGGGATGTCTGCAAGCTTGGCCGCAGGTAGAAAGAAGACTGCAGGCGGTATGCCAGATGCCGTGAGAAGAGACGCCCTGTTCAGAAAGCGTTACCTCGGCGGTCAAAATTTCACGGCTGCGGTCCATGTCTCGCTGCGTCAGCCGTATGACACGGAAGAGCGATTCGAAAGCTGGAGACTACTTCCGATAAAAGATCGCTGCTGACCCCCCGTGTCTGCCCGATCCTGTGGGAAACGGGACACTTCTGCCACTGGTCACTGGTCGCCGTTCGCTTGCTCGTGCGCATGCGCTGTCTCATCTGGCTGAAGTCTCGGCATTCTGCCGTAAGCCGGCCAAAACTGCGGCAGTAAACGATTTATGTAAGTGCGCAAGAAACGATGCTGCCCATGCCGCCGTGTGATTGACGAGTCGCGTTTTACTACAGGCCAAACTCCAGATTGACTCGTGCGTGACAATGTTTGGCCGCGCTTCTTTTTTCAACGGCGAACTACAATCTAACCACTACTGACCGACCACCTGCGCTGGGAATTTTCCACGACGCCATTCCACTTCTTCGTCTTCTGTGTGATATTATCTGGACGTGACTGCGGTTACAGGTAACGCTGTTGGTGGTTTTACACTCATGGTACAGGTCCGTACAAAACCTGGCTTATTTTGTTCGATTGATAAAAAAGTAATTTGTAACATTCTTTAGTTCCATCTGTGCTACTAATATGGCAACTGTGAAAGGTAGAAGTGAGCTGTAATCAACCCTAAGATTGTTTTCAGCGCCACGGTGCTATACAGGGGGTGGTGCTGTTCCACTACGTATGGAGTCTTTCATCCATATAATTATATAAACGGCGATTAACAAGTTTCCGTTTGAAGGCTGTACAGTCCATAATCTCCGTGCCGGTCATGCAAAATCGCAGTGAACGTTGAGGCAATCATTCCACCGACTCACCAGGGTTGAATATACCCATTTGGAAAAACACTGTGTCCTGACTCCTACTGCGTGAAGAAGGCCATAGCTGCCTACTGTACATCCCTGTCCTACAGGAATCGGCGACCCTTCAAGGCATTTTTTAAGGGACCAAAGGAGTGATAATCGCATGGGAAGAGACCACCACTACAGGGTGGATGCTCGAGTGTCTGCCACTTGAGTTGGCGTAATTTCTGCGTCACAAGGCCGGCGTTGCGTAATACCGCCCCCCTGTGATGGGGACAACATGTTCCTTGAAATCAACAAGCAAGCCGCGCGGGATTAGCCGAGCGGTCTCAGGCGCTGCAGTCATGGACTGTGCGGCTCGTCCCGGCGGAGGTTCGAGTCCTCCCTCGGGCATGGTTGTGTATGTTTGTCCTTAGGATAATTTAGGTTCAGTAGTGTGTAAACTTAGGGACTTACGACCTTAGCAGTTAAGTCCCATAAGATTTCACACACACTTGAACATTCAACAAGCAATGGGCCCCAGTAATCACAGAACAGGGTGAGCATTACCTTTCCAGCAGACCGCTGTGGCTCTGACTTCTTCAGACGAGGGGATGGATGACACTGTTGCATCTTCGACGTTTTCGGCTTCGGTTCCTAGTGGTTGCACCAGTTTTCGTCGCCTGCAACAATGTGGTCAGGAAATTAGTTGCCTTCTGAAACGCATCAGCCAGGTGCTTCAGGGTGCTTAGGTAGACCGTCAAGTAACATCCCAAAATGTGGCAATTGGGATGTTTTTGACGCTCCACTGTGGTAAATGTTTGCCCACTAGTTGTTTGGGCATGCACAGAGCTCCACTGTAATATGCTGAATCGTTCGCCATGTTTCCCCCAACTCTGAGGATTCTTCAATGTTTACTTTGAGATTGGTTAAACGATTCACGCAACTTTTTGCAGTATTTGTTATAAAATATTTGAAGTTGCATGGATGAAGTGTACCGATTAGCAATTACTGTGCACTGAGATTTTTAGAATGCTCTTTTCATATAAGAGAAAAACTGAAATGTAAATTTACACGGCTATAGAAATGTAGGCTCGGAACTTACGTGGTAGTTTGTGTTGTGGACTGGCAAGGCAGCCAATCCACAGTGACGGGTAACTGAAAGGCACGCGCTTAAACTCACGCAGGCTGGCGTGAGGTCTGAAACAGGATACGTAATGAATGCTATAAAGAAAAGTACGTAGCTGCTGGAATACTTAACTTTAATCCACAATTGGTGAACATTGGTCTTGTTGATACAGTATATGCTTCATTAGATACATAGCAAAGGATAAATGGCGCCTTGCTAGGTCGTAGCAATTGACTTAGCTGGAGGCTATGCTAACTATCTTCTCGGCAATTGAGAGCGTAATTCTCAGTGAACCTTTCCTAGCAAAGTCGGCTGTACAACTGGGCGAGTGCCAGGACGTCTCTCGAGACCTGCCGTGTGGTGGCGCTCTGTCTGCAATCACTGATAGTGGCGACACGCGGGTCCGACGTATACTAGCGGACCGCGGCCGATTTAAATGGCTACCACCTAGCAAGTGTGATGTCTGGCGGTGACACCACAGTTCGTAAATATTAAATGTTATGAATTAAGAACTCGGTACCAGTATCTTCAAATATAGGTGTTCCGCTGAAACAGCCTGTGCCTACGTATTACTTTTTTCCTATATATAGGCGCTTTACGAAATACGGCGTGTTTATTGTACAGGGAGGGGGGAGGGGCGGGAGAGAGTATAGTTAAATGTTACAGTGAAACGAATTTTTATTAATAGGTTCATCTGTCCTTTAACCAGTATTCATTTTGTAACTTTTACTTCATGATAGGTTTGTTAATTGTTGAGTTGTCGTAAGAACTTTATTCTTTGACGGTTATGTTACTTATACAGGTTCCCTCACAGTGACCAACCCGCCATAAAAATATCTTCATTATCACTCGTCCTTCCGTACCCACGTAAGAAATGGGGTTAAGTACAGGGTGCGGCACGTAAAACCGGTCAGCCGTACGAAATGGTTCAAATGGCTCTGAGCACTATGGGACTTAACATCTGAGGTCATCACTCCCCTAGAACTTAGAACTACTTAAATCTAACTAACATAAGGACAGTACACATATCCATGCCCGAGGCAGGATTCGAACCTGCGACCGTAGCGGTCGCGCGCGTCCAGACTGAAGCGCCTAGAACCGCTCGGTCACACAGGCCGGCTCCCGCCGTACGCAACGATAATGTTCCAGTGCGCAAGCGCGCGTAAATAATAATGAAAAACGAGAAACACCGCCCTAGCAATCGCGCGCGAACTAACCATTTCCTTTGATGCGACACTGCGCGGAACTTCGTTGTTGTGTTGGCAGCTGCAGCCGCAGTCAGTGAAACTTGTCGAAACCAGTCAAGAAAAAGGCTTCGTTGTGTTGAGCCGGGTTAGTGTGAGTGCGTAATAATGCCATATTCGTTACCCGAGGGTGTTTCCATTGATGAAGCGTTCATTCGCACTGGATCTTTTGTGAAAACAAAGAATTTGTTGCAGGAGAAATTTCCAGTACGTTGTGTGGCAGCAAAAATCACGATAAAGGAACTGATTGAAAAATGGCGGCGCACAGGATCGATTCAAAATGTTCCAACCAGGAGATTCCAACCAGGTTCATGCGAGTGAGAGAAGTTGTAGACCTTTTTTAAGGGGCCTGAAGTTAAAATCGTAGCGGATAAGTATTGTGCAAGAACTGAAGGAGCCTGACCTCCAGAAGAGACTGAATTACAGTTCATGGCTGCTGAGAAATGTTGCTTGTGGTGTTTTGGACCCACTAAGGGTCATCATAAGTGACGAGGCGTCATTCCCCCTGTCTGGTTACATGAATTCCCAAAATAACCGGTGTTGGTCAACAGGAAATCCACAGGCGATCCATCAGGTACCCTTGCATGACGAGAAGATTGGTATGCGGTGTGCCATTTCCGCCACACACAATATGAGGCGAGAAGATAGGGCTTTCAGTCTGTGTTCATGTGTTGACTTTACGGATCGGCTTTACGTGCCGCGTCGGCCGGTGTGGCCGAACGGTTCTAGGCGCTTCAGTCTGGAACTGCGCGACCGCTACGGTCGCAGGTTCGAATCTTGCCTCGGGCATGGATGTGTGTGATGTCCTTAGGATAGTTAGATTTAAGTAGTTCTAAGTTCTAGGGGACTGATGACCCCAGATGTTAAGTCCCATAGTGCTCAGAGCCATTTGAAACATTTTTTACGTGCCGCGCTCTGTATTATTCAGTTTCTTTACGTATGTTTATGATAACGACCTAAAAGTATCGCATTTTGCCAATTGCGAAAATATCTCAGGAATCGAAATATTTTGAGTATAGTTTTCGACTGGAGGAAGAAACGCAACTGCATACAACCTGTTTCATGTTTATAACTACTTTTAGCAACGTATATTTACAAAATACAACTAAACACCAGGTCGTGGTTTCCAGATGTCTTTCCGGCAATTATTGGTCCAACTTGTTTTCGTTCGGGATCACTCTGAAATCTAAACATGTGAAAACCATATTTGCAATAGATAGTGCAGTTCACAGCTAAGCGTCCACCCACATTTATGACGAATTCTTCAGTACATTTAATTAGGAATCTCTACTCCCATCGTGACTCATGCGTAAACAAATATGAACATACAGTTAAAGTTATAGGAGACAGAGGCATGGACATGATGTCCTACTTCTGCTAGATTTCAGATACACCTTATGATGCGCCTAAGACTCCGAAACCGTGGTAGTGTATAGAGACTTCTGTCGTATAAGACTTCGGCCAATAAAAGAATTTTACAACTGTGGTTCGTTTGTTCACTACGAACGTGTTGCAGAACGGTTGTGGATGTCACACAAATAAAAATTTATGTTCTCGGCTTTGTTTCTTAGCGTTGTTCTGTGTGTCGCTGTATGTTGTAGAATGTAGGTGATGGGCTGGCCTGTCTCGATGTGCAGCTGATCCACGACGTAAAGTGCATGACGTATTGGCGGTCGGGACGAATATATGTCGTTTACTGTGGGGAAGTCGGGTCGTTCCTCCGGACAAAAGACTAAAACCCGAGCGCTGCGTGGCAGCTGCAACCTTCGCACGGCGCACACAAAGGCTGACGGCGTAAACCGGCGAGATAAGCTTTTACGTTCGACAATAGGCGCTGCAACGCGGACGGCCGTCCAGCGCCCACAAAGCAAAAGCGGACGACCGAAGACGGCGAGACTGCTTTCCGTGTCTAACTGCGCGCACGAAGGCCAAGGAGCCCGCCTCAGCCTGCGCAAAATGACATCACCGCCGGCTGTGATCCACCTGAGGACCAGAAGCTCTTCACTTATTCTCTGTATCACTACTATTTTTAATTACATTGAAATTTATATTTTATATAAAAGAAGTCGCCGTTAAACCAATCCAATAAAAGTAAAACACATCGCAAAAGATTGCAAAATTTTTGTACTGAAATTTAGAGCTCTGCAAAGTTAATTGCTGCCAGTGTGTTGTAGAGATAACATTTTCATGGCACTTAGCGTCGGCGCCAAACGATATGTGTCCGAGCGGCAGATGGTTCAAATGGCCCTGAGCACTATGGGATTTGACATCTGAGGTCATCAGTCCCCTAGAACTTAGAGCTAGTTAAACCTAACTAACCAAAGGACATTACACACATCCATGCCGGAGGCAGGATTCGAACCTGCGATCGCAGGGTCGCGCGGTTTCAGACTGAAGAGCCTAGAACCGCTCGGCCACACCGGCCGGCTTCCGAACGGCAGACATGCGTACAAAATACACTTGTCTCCCGGAAGGTGCACGGGAATTGAAGAGTAAATCAGACTTGGAATGAATAAAGAAATGTCATTGTATACGAAAGCGTGGTGTCTGTTCTTTCGGGAAGGACTGGGAAAGGAGAATTGAGAAGGACAGGGGGGAGGAGGGAGGAAAGAGTGGTGGGGAAGGGGAAGGTGAGGGAGACCAAGGAAGGAGCGCAGGGGAAGAGCATGGTCAGAGTTGGAAGAAATTATAAACATCGCGGCGAAGCACATCATCTGGGACTGGGAGACGTTGGAAATTCCTTACGGAGAGAGGGCGGAGTGTGTGGAGAGAGGGTAGGACGCATCGGTAAAGGCGCGGCAGCAGGCGGGGAGCAGAGAGGAAAGGAGACACAAGGGGGGGGGGGGGCGAGGGGGATCGAGGCGGCGGTTGGTCTAGAGGATATGGATGAGTTCAAGGAAAAGGAGGAGATGTGGGAAGGGGATGAGGTCATAGAGGATCCTCGTGGGGGACAGGAGACGGATACTGTAAGCGAGGCGGAGCACTTGGCGTTCAAGGATTTGGAAGGCATTATAGAATTTAGGAGGGGCATCACTGGCATAACAAAGGTGGAAGGGTGCAGTCCCCATGTCTGGCCAGACAAGAGTTTCAGGAGACAGAGTCCACTGTGGATCTTCATTTCGGATGGTAAGGAGATGGGGAGTCTAGGTGAGGTGTCCGTCAAGGGTGAGGCCAAGGAATTTCAAGGTGGAGGTAAGTTAGATAGTCAGGTAGGATAGTCAGGTAGAAGTCACGGAGCCAGGAGGAGGGGTGGTATGTCGTCTATTGATTGCCTGGGTTTTGAAAGGATTGATTCGAAGGAGGCACTGGTTGCATCAAGCGATAAACTGGGTTTGAAGAGAGCGCTGGGACCACTGAAGGGTAGGCTAGAGGGCAAGGACATCAGCATACTGAAGAGCTGCCGCTGCAGACGCCACCTTCTATGCGGTCGAGTCTCTGGCCCTGGTGGCGCTGCCGCATTAGGGCGTTTGGCTGGTGCCGTTCGGTTTTGGAGGGTGCCCTTTGTAATAGCGACCGCTGGTGGACGGCCGCTACAATCGTGCCGCCAACTTCAGAGTCTTCGACGGTGGCAGTCATCTGCGTGGTATCGATTGTGTAAAGGTACTACACATTGAACATCTCTTCCGGTAAGGTCTCTCAGTAAAACGGTGGTTCGGTGGTTGCAGCGTGCTGAGAGGAGATTGAATAAGAGAACGAGGAGGAAATAAGATGTCGAGAACGTGTGAGTTAACGTGTCTGGTTCGGAAAGGGAGACCGGACGTCAAGATAACGCATGAGAAGACTGCGTCGTACAGTTGAAAGACCCAGCATACGGATATGACGATGACAAGATTATTAGATTTTGACATGTGCTAAAGCACAGTTTAGGTAATGCGTTATTTTCGGGATCTTTTCATAATATAACTACCGTCTGTATGGTACCACGTTAATGGCATTCTACTTTAGTGTGCAAAACTAACTTTCTCATGTTATGTTACTGCTAAAATAGGAAACCGCTGTAGTATAGTACAGAAGGTAACAAAAAAATACGCAGTGAGACGAACAGAAAAGACACTTTTATTCAGAGGCAATAATTACACTGAAGTCACCGCGGTTCGTGATTGTCATTTGGACTTAACACACTGCTGTGGGCGTGATCCCCATGAACAAAAGAGCATGCTCTACAATGTGCCCCCATGCTGGCTACAAGGCTGGTACTGGTAGCACATTACATTCCTCCACCTGCATGGTTGACGGCTGCCTGGGCCCGTCAGCACTGACATTCGTCTGTTGATGACTGGAAACATGTTGCCTAGTCAGACGAGTGTCGTTTCAAATTGGATCGAGCGGATGGACGTGTACGGGTAAGCAGAAATAATGTGTGTGAATTCCTAAGGGACCAAGCTGCTGAGGTCATCGGTCCCTAGACTTACACACTACTTAAAGTAACTTACGCTAAGGACAACACACACACCCATGCCCGAGGGAGGACACGAACCTCCGGCGGGAGGGGCCGCGCGGTTCGTGACATGGCGCACGGGTATGGAGACAACCTCGTGAATCCATCGACTCTGCATGTCAGCAGGGGACTCTTCAAGCTGGTGGAGGCTCTGCTATGGTGTGGGGCGTGTGGAGTTGGAGTGATACGGGACTCCTGATACGTCTAGATACGATTCTGACATGTGACACGTAAGTAAGCATCCTGTCTGATCACTTGCATCCACTCATGTCCATTGTGCATTCCGACGGACTTCGGCAATTCCACCCCTCACGTACAGGACAGCTACAAAGTGGCTCCAGGAACACTCTTCTGAGTTTAAACATTTCCGCTGGCCACCAAGCTCTCCAGACATGAACATTATTGAGCATATCTGTGATGCCTTTCAACGTGCTGTTCAGAAGAGATCTCAACCCCTTCGTAATCTTACAGATTTATGGACAGCCCTGCAGGATTCATAGTGTCAGTTCCCTCCAGCACTACTTGAGACATTAGTCGACTCCATGCCACGCCGTGTTGCGGCACTTCTCGCCTGCTCGCGGGGATCCTACACGATATTAGACAGGTGTACCAGTTTCTTTGACTCTTCAGGGTATATATACTGATGTGCAAAACTTAAGGGCGAAAGTAACTTCCGCATGGTGTGTCACTGCCAAGTAACATAGCTCGATGAAGCTTAGAACACTCATAGGAAGAATTGCTACGGTATAGTGCAGAAGATATCTGAAAAGAACGCACAATGAGACGAACAGACAATAGGTACACAGAACAGACAGTAGTTACACACTGAACTCACCGCGATTCATGATGCTACCTCCCACATTGTAAAAATCGGGTCATGGGTCTTAACAGAGTGCGTGGTCACCATAGACGGCAGTGCGCGCTCGGCAACGTGCTGCCTTGCTGGCGGCAAGGTCGGTAATCAGTTCTAGAGGTACCGCAGTCCATTCCTCCACCAGTGCGGTTGACGACTGGTGTATGGTCTTTTCTCCATGTGCACGTGCTGCAATTGAGTCTCCTCAATGCATCTCACGAGTGAGTGTTTGATGGGATTTAAGTCGGGGGAACGCGCAGACGTGTCCATTCGCACCATGTCTTGTTGTTCCAGAAGCTCCTCCACCTGCACAGTTCTCTGCTATCACGCATTATAATCCATAAAAATGAAGTCAGCGTCAGATGAACCCCTAAAGAGACGCACACGCAGTGCCAAAATAACGTTGAGTGGTGAGTGTACCATGTTCAAACATTTGGATGACAGTACGCCCATGTAACATTATGCCTTTCCTCACCATAACACCCGGCGCACCAAAACGACCACGTTTGACAACGAAACTGGGTCCATTCCGTGTTCCCACCTCTCGCTATATTAGGGTACTTCCAGCATTTTACCTCAGTAACCGGTGTAACATGTTGACTGGAATACTCTCTTTCAAATTCTGAAGGTGGCAGGGGTAAATTACAGGAAGCGAAAGGGTATTTACAATTTGTACAGAAACCTGATGGCAGTTATAAGAGTCGAGGGGCATGACAGGGCAGCAGCGGTTGGGAAGGGAGTGAGATAGGGTTGTAGCCTGTCCCCGATGTTATTCAATCTGTATATTGAGCAAGAAGTAAAGGAAACAAAAGAAAAATTCGGAGTAGGGATTAAAATCCACGGAGAAGAAATAAAAACTTTGAGGTTCGGCGATGACATAGTAATTCTGTCGGAGACAGCAAAGGACCTGGAAGAGCAGCTGAATGGACAGTGTCTTGAAAGCAGGATATAAGATGAACATCAACAAAAGCAAAACGAGGATAATGGAATGTAGTCGAATTAAGTCGGGTGATGCTGAGGGTATTAGATTAGCAAATGAGACACTTAAAGTAGTAAAGGAGTTTTGTTATTTGGGGAGCAAAATAACTGATGATGGTCAACGTAGAGATGATATAAAATGTAGACTGGCAATGGCAAGGAGAGCGTTTCTGAAGAAGAGAAATTTGTTAACATCGAGTATAGATTTAAGGGTCAGGAAGTCGTTTCTGAAAGTATTTGTATGGAGTGTAGCCATGTATGGAAGTGAAACATGGACGATAACTAGTTTGGACAAGAAGAGAATAGAAGCTTTCGAAATGTGGTGCTACAGAAGAATGCTGAAGATTAGATGGGTAGGTCACATAACTAATGAGGAGGTATTGAATGGGATTGGGGAGAAGAGGAGTTTGTGGCACAACTTGACTAAAAGAAGGGACCGGTTGGTAGGACATGTTCTGAGGCATCAAGAGATCACAAATTTAGCATTGGAGGGCAGCGTGGACGGTAAAAATCGTAGAGGGAGACCAAGAGATGAATACACTAAGCAGATTCAGAAGGATGTAGGTTGAAGTAAGTACTGAGAGATGAAGAAGCTTGCACAGGATAGAGTAGATGGAGAGCTGCATCAAACCAGTCTCAGGACTGAAGACAACAACAACAACAACAACAACCGGTGTAACAACTGCGCCAGACACTTGTCTTTTATAGGTCTGCCGACCACAGTGCCGTATTCTGCCTGTTTACACATCTCCGTATTTGAATACACATGTCTATATCAGTTTCTTTGGCGCTTCATTGAATATGCACACTATAGGGATTTATACGAGGTGTTCAAAAAGTCTCTCCGCAGTGCCGTATGATTGTTAGTCGCGCGTGCCGTATGCCGCAGTGAATATACCGAAATGAAACTCAGTGAAATACAAGTTATTAATTTATTGAATATTCATTTTTACTTACAAATTTTCACATTAAATGTTGAAAGTGACCCCCCTGTTGTTGAATATACAATTCAATTCGTCTAATCATGTTTTCAAATACAAGCTGTAACATTTCTTCAGTAACAGAAGCACCGAGCGGTCTAAGGCGCTGCAGTCATGGGCTGTGCGGCTGGTCCCGGCGGGGTGTGTGTGTTTGTCCTTAGGATAATTTAAGTTAAGTAGTGTGTAAGCTTAGAAACTGATGACCTTAGCAGTTAAGTCCCGAAAGATTTCACACACATTTGAACAGAAGCAGTGAAAGTGGATATTGCAGACTTCAATTCATCGATGGATTACCCTTCTATTTTGTTGAACGAAATTTTTGAACCATTGACAATAACGCAGTCTCTTGCCATGATCAGCATTTTTCAGTTCTTGCACGACTGTCACTTTGTATGCGAACAGTTCCAATTTTTCCTTACAGCTGTGTGGGCCGTTCCGACACTACCATCGATTTCCAGGGCGAGTTTTCTTACTGACTTGTACGGACTCGTGGACATTTTATCGGAAATATCGAGTAGTTTATCCTCACACAAAACGCTTGGACGACCACTGCTCGATGCATCTGTCATTGAACCCGTACTTCGAAATTTCTTAATCAAACCTCGCACAGCATCGCGATGTGGGAGTGTTGTCTCTGGGAAAACTAAATTAAATGTTTGACGAACTGAAACTGTGTATTTACCGCCAGCTTTGAACACCTCTTCGGCTAAAAACACACATTCTTGAGTGGTTAGCATTTTAACAGTGACAAAACGAAACAAAGGAACTAAAACCTTCAGGTCAGCACGTGACGACACACATCAACGCTGGCTGAGATAAACGAAACAGTGGAATGTTGGGGGAGTCCACTTGAAGGGAAGTAACGCAGGCAGGCCAACAATCATACGGCACGCGCGCGGAACAATCATACGGCATTGCGGAGAGACTTTTTGAACACCCCGTATTTTGCAGAGCACAATTTGATAACGGCCACACGGCTGGAATTGCAATAGTGCAAGTAAATAACGATTACCGGCAACCGCGATCACGCTACCATTCAAACAAATTGACGTGGCTGTGGACATCAACTACGAGAAGTTAATTAATTTCATTCGCAACATCCTCCTTAAATGAAGTATTGCGCTCGTAAACGGCCATGCCCTCTGAAAACTTCAGCGATCACTTGGTTTGGTTGTCAGCCGTGAACCCGACAATCGGTGCCATCAATGAGTCTGCAAGGACAGGATTTCATAGTCCGCTATTTACCACAATATAATTTAACCCACTTGCGCCCTCTGCTTATCAATCTCTGGCTGAATACACGTTTGCTTCAACTTGGTGACATATTTCCATGTGGTGAGCAACCACAACCGGTCTGACGAGTCACTGAACAACACATTTCTTTAGCTATGAAAAGCTCGTAATGATTCTTTTTCCGAGATTGCAAAATGTACGGGAAAATAATAAGTGGCTTCTTCTGTACCATCAAAAGAATTGGTTCCAGGACAAGCTGTATCAACGACGACTCTATAACCGGATGCCATTAACGTTGGCTCTCGCGGTATTATTATTACATAGGCCCTACATACATTTCATGTATGGAATTATTACTTGAAAAGCCTTAACAGACAATTAACACCCAGACGCGTCGCCTGAAGGCCGAAGTAATCTCCGGCGTCCCTGGGCGGCCCACACGCGCAGGCCGCGCCGCTCACACAATGCTCATTGTGAGGATCGCCAGATTAACAGCGCGGGACGCGACGCTTAATTATGCGGCGCCATTGTTGCTGCGGGGATTCCCCCCATCCCACCCCTCCGCGTCCACCACTCCTGACCGCTGTTGCCGCGCCCACGAACGCCACACTTTTATGTCCGTCTGTCCAGCTCTCGACTACTTGCCTCCGTCCACGCTGCAGACCGATGACGTCATAAGGAAATCGGCGACTCTGCCAATCTGTGCCACGGTAATACTCACTCCACAAGACTTCACACACGCCTGACGTCTTTTTGATTTTACATTCAGTATCAAAGACAGCAGGAATTGCTATCGACTATCGTTAGCGTTCGATGTGAGGCGCTGGGGATCGCCGTATTGGATTTCGTAGTTGATAGTTTTCGTATCATAGCTTGCATGTTATCAAAATGTTTCGAAGCAACGACACGCAGCAGACTTATAAAGACACGTCGTTCTTGCTACCATTTTTTATAATTAAACTCCACATAATGAATGTAATGAGGCCTAAGCTACAACATAATAACTGTACTATAATCGCAAACAAAACAAAGTTGACACTCGGCGCGGTGGCTGATGGGAGCGACCGTATGGGATTTCCCATTTACAGTCGCGCCCATCAGCCACCGCGCCGAGTTTCAATTCTGTTTGCGCGATTTTTACTTCCGTCAGGTCATCGTGATGTAGTGGTTATGAGTGTGGATTTATGAAGTATAAAACAGTTTCCAATGTTCCTCCTTTCTTTCTTTTTTCGCCTTTGCGTTTCTGAAAGATTCTGGGACTTGCTCGTTAATTTAATAGGAATATTTTCTGTATTTGATGCTACGTACAAATAAGAGTGCTCTCTCAGGAGTGAGTTGTCATTGTCAACAATTTACAAATTAAGCAGGGGACACGGAGATGCTAATAAATATTCAAAACACGTTTGGTAACACAAACTACCACTCACTAGGGAACCTCCCCATCGCACCCCCCTCAGATTTAGTTATAAGTTGGCACAGTGGATAGGCCTTGAAAAAGTAAACACAAATCAATCGAGAAAACAGGAAGACGTTGTGTGGAACCAAGGAAAAAATTTAGCAAAATGTACAAAGTGAGAAGTCGATGGGCGACATAGGCAACATCAGGACGTCTCTGTTCACTGTAATAAGTTTAGTGTCTGTGTTTTGCGACCGCACTGCAAAAGGGTGCGATTAGTAAACGAAAGGACGTGCCTCTCCAACGGGAACCGAAAATATTTGATCGCAAGGTCACAGGTCAACCGATTCCTCCACAGGAAAACACGTCTGATATATTCTATACGACACTGGTGACAGATAATAATTGTCTGAAAATAAAAAATCAAACTGTTCACTCAAGGGAAGACTTAAACCCTGGACCTCTCGTTCCACAGCTGCTCACACTAACAGCGGGACCACGGCATTCCTGAGCTCGCAGTTTCCTTGATGTTGCGTATCTTGCACATGGACTACTAAGTTTGTATATTTTGCTTATTTTTTTCATAGTTCCATACAACTTCTTCCTGTTTTCTCGATAGCTCTGTATTCAGTTTTTCAAGGCCTATCCACTGTGCCAGCTTGTAACTAAATCTGAGGGGGGTGCGATGGGGAGGTTCCCTTGTCAGAATGTAAACCATAGATAATACCGATACATTAGCAAAAGAATTCAAAATTAGCTTCATCTCACATATCTTTAAAGTTTTAATTAAATTTACAAGCTGATTCTGCTAGGACACAGCTTTGCCAAACAAGAATGTCTTCAATTAAAGTACATCTTTAAACGCCAGTGTGACATTCTTCGTCGTCTTATTACCCACAAAGTGTGCCAATAACGACGTGTTTTCGAGAGAACCTCAATGTGCTGGTGTTTTGAAACAGTATTTATTCATAGAACGTATGTTAAATGTCCAGCTGCTTTTATTTCATTGCCAGAATGGCTATCCACGCTTTTTAATTACAGACATTCCGGGCCCATTCGGATGCATCTTTTTGACGGAGCCACTCAACCGCACAATTTTGTCGGTCGTTGGTGCGAGAGTCGCTACTGTCTTTCAGTAATATGAACTTATTTCCATTACTTGTGAATCAGTCTTGTGTAATTTCACATCGATAGAATTTCGGACTTTCCGCAGGAGTATGGCCGCGCCTACTTCGCCTGACGTAACTACGCGCTGCGAGCTATCTTCACCACGCACCCACCAATGCTGGTGCGGTAAGAAAACCCGTGCTTATCATCCTTTGTGTTCGTATCTCTCATGATCAATCACTGTATCTCCTGTACGTTGCTTCTGATTGTTTCTCAATTTCCTTTGGGCCTGACGATCTTTATTACTTTATTTCTGATGCACGACCAGCTATCCAGTGGATGGATTTCGTCCCATACTGTAACAAGACTACCTGCCATTTTAATGCATTACTCCATTAATTATTGCTTGTCTGTTACTGTTTCTGGCTACCAATGTCTCTCAGAGTATCACTCATTCTGCCGGAAACACCTGCCTCAGTGTCGTCATCTGATGCTGCCACGATTAGGACACAGGAGCTCTGCTGGTAAGAATTATTTCATCTGCTGATACGGAAGTTGTGTTAGAAAGGTCATCTAATTCATTGTAATTGATCTCGCTCTCTTCATCGGTTTTATTTCGGGCACGCTACATTCCCCTGTAAATGCACAAGCATTCTTTAAACATATTTTCGTCATCACGTTCTTACTTGCATTTAAAAATGTCGGCTAATCCGAACTTAGTTACTTTTTGTGTGGCGAAGGAGGAGAAGATACACTGGGCTGGCAAAGAAGTTACCCACCTCCTATATTTAATTTAAGAAAAACGACTGTAGTGCTGGCTACATCAGAAACCGAACAGCTGACTTTCAGAGATCATTCGCGTGAAACATTGATAGCGAAATCGATTCAGGCCTTCATCTACATCTTCGTGATTACTCTGCTATACATAATAAAGTGCCTGGCAGAGGGTTCAATGAACCACCTTCAAGCTGTCCCTCTACAGTTCCAATCTCGAACGGTGCGCGGGGAAAACGAGCACTTAAATTTTTCTGAGCGAGCCCTGATTTCTGTTGTTTTATAGTGATGATCATTTCTCCCTATGTAGGTGGGTGCCAACAGAATCGGAGGAGAAAACTGGTGATCGAAATTTCATGAGAAGATCCCGTCGCAAAGAAAATTGCCTTTGTTTTAATGATTGCCACTCCAATTCACGTATCATGTCTGTGGCTCTATCTTCCCTATTTCACGATAATACAAAACGAGCAGCCCTTCTTTGTACTTTTTCGATGTCATCCGTCAGTCCCACTTGATGCGGATCCCACACCGCACAGCAGTACTCCAGAATAGGGCGGACAAGCGTGGTGTAAGCAGTCTCTGTAGTAGAACTGTTGCATCTTCTAAGTGTTCTGATCTACCCGCAGTACTATCTATGTGATCGTTCCAATTTAGGTTATTTGTAATTGTAACCCTTAAGTATTTAGTTGCATTTACAGCCTTAAGATTTGTGTGACTTATCGCGTAATCGAAATTTAGCGGATTTCTTTTTAGTACTCATGCGAATATCTTCAGACTTTTCCTTATTTAGCGTCGATTACCACTTTTTGCACCATACAGATGTCTTATCTAAATAGTTTTGCAATTCTTTTTGGTCATCTGATGACTTTACAAGACGGTAAATGATACGTAAACTCGTCAACGAAAATCGGTTTCCGACATTCGGGTTCCGCCTCTAGAAGTCGTGTTACATGTAAACGCAGCAACTAAACCCTTGTATTCATTATTGAGCATGTGGACAACGTGGTGTACATTCCAAGCTCTTCTCTTGGAAAGATCACATTTTGGTGGTCATCGATGCTTCATTGCTTGCTTGCGTCGCGATCATGTGCTAACAAGTATGGTTTCTTCCAACGAATGAGTTTTATATCAAATGCAGACGAATGAGTTTTAGATGCTGTTCACTTATGAAATACTACAGTATCTCCTCAACTGAGTCTATGCTGCAGACGATAAGTTGCATGTAGTATATGTACTAGTATGTGCTGTAGAAGTATGTTGAAAATAGGTTACCGGATAGGACAAGAATGAAGTTCTCTGCAGAATCTACGAAGACAGAAAAAAAAATGACAAGAAGAAGTTACAGAATGATACAACATACGTTGAGACATCAGGTGATGACTTCGAAAGTACTAGGAACTGTGGAGGGCGAAAACTGCAGGAGAAGACAGAGATTGTAATTCACCCAAGAAATAATTGAGGACGTAGGTTGCAAGTGCTACCCCGAGGTGAAGAGGTTGACACAAGAGAGGAATTCGTGGTGGGCCGCATCAAATCAGTCAGAAGACAGATGGGTCACAAACAAAACACGCAGGATTGTTCTCCTAAATGTCTATTTTCAGTCGTTTGGACTTAACTAATTATTTGAACGGAATGTCTTTTATTGGAGTCTAAAATTATACACAATCAAGTTTTCAAAATCTTTGAGTTATACAACTGCAAAGCACACATTCATTCCTAGATGTGTACAGCGTCAAAGAGTCGCTAAGGCACCTGAAGGAACCTAAAATTCCTTAGTGATCCATGGATACTGTGTACAGTACCTGCAAACTACTGGTTACTCTGCTGCTACTGTAATCCGCATACGTTCAGTGCTTGAACGTCACAGGTAAGCAATGTAAAAAACTCCAGCATTATTTTGCAATAAAATAAATTTAAATAATTCAGCTCTAGCGGATTTCTGCACTTGACGGTAAACAAGTTTTCATAGATCATTTGATCTTGAAATGTCATAGTTTTAGAGAATTATGTGTGATAAATCGCAGAGAAGTTGCAGTAAAGTGGCATACTGTTTTCTGTAAGCCACTCGCTAATGCTGCCCATTATTCTACTGACTAAAAGATTTACAATATAGTCCATATCATTTGCAATGACACCTACTTTGGCTGCCTTTCATGTTTCAACAACGGTAGTACCTTCCACCGGGAAAAAATGCATAAAATCTATCGAAGATAGGTAAGGAACCGATATCATTATTAAGGTGCCTTTTTTAACTTGTGGATAAAACATTGGAGACTTCGATTCTTGATTGGGACACGAACACTTCTCAAGTGACTTAATTAAATGCAAGGGATAGTACAAAACCTGCTGCTAGAAAAGATCACCAATAACTAGTAACGTAGAGCCGCACACTGGAACGGGGGAATGATCGTGTTTAGGGCCCGCTGTGTAGGCAAGGAATGAGAACGTCGCGTTGGCGAAGCCGCCACTTGGCTGTCAGGACTGCCGAGTGAGTCACCGGCAGTGCGTGAAGGCGTGCGGCGACCTGGACATCGATCCGCTGCCTCGTCACGCAAGGGCGTACCTCATATGGACGCTACTGGTCGAGGCAGATCGTTACCGACGGCGGTAGTTGGTAAAAGTCTGGATGCACTATTGACGATACTGCCGTATGTCGTGAATGATACAAGTCCCTTCTATGCTGTCGAGATGGCTACATATAAGAACCGGTGAATCGCTACCTACATGTAACCGATTCGAAACATGACAGCAGAAGAAATTTTAATCGCTAAAATGCGGCCTCCAGCGGGAGGAGACAAATGAATCTGAAAGTCCCTTTTGCGCGCCACTGAAGCTGGATCAAATATCAAACATTGGCGGTCTTCTTTAAGATTTTTGGAAGGAGTAGATTTTGAGCAAGCAGCAACATTCGCAACACCCGTTCACTCCATGCATACACTACTCTCCATTAGCAAGCAACACACTCAGCCGTAACGTATGATACTACATATTAAGAGTTTTCAGACGCCGTTTATTTGGTGTTTCGTGAGATACTTACAATTTTGTTTTCTTATCGCCTCTGTTGAATCAACTCAGAAAAAGACTGATTGCATGCTCTTTCACACGAAGCCCGGCGTCAACTGTAGTCGTGTTTAGGCTCACATTACAAAGAAATCGGCCGTGCGGGATTAGCCGAGTGGTGAAGGGCGCTAGAGTCATGGGCTGTGCGGCTGATCCTGGCGGAGGTTCGAGTCCTCCCTCGGGCATGGATGTGTGTGTCTGTCCTTAGGATAATTTAGGTTGAGTAGTGTGTAAGCTTGTGGTCAAACTAACTTCATGAGCCCAACCTATTGAAAAACAGTCAATTTAGCAAGACGTGGTATTCTACAGTTCAAGGAAATTTATTGTTGAAACTTCCTGGCAGATTAAAACTGTGTGCCGGACCGAGACTCGAACTCGGGACCTTTGCCTTTCGCGGGCAAGTGCTCTACCATCTGAGCTACCCAAGCACGACTCGCGCCCCGTCCTCACAGCTTTACTTCTGCCAGGACTCGTCTCCTACCCTCCAAACATTACAGAAGCTCCTGCGAACCTGACAAAACTAGCACTCCTGAAAGAAAGGATATTGCGAAGACATGGCTTAGACATAACCTAGAGGACGTTTCCAGAAGTTTCATATCAGTGCACAGTCCGCTGGAGAGTGAAAATCTCGTTCTAGAAACATCCCCCAGGCTGTGGCTAAGCTATGTCTCCGCAATATCCTTTCTTTCAGGAGTGCTAGATCTGTCAGGTTCGCAGGAGAGCTTCTGTAAAGTTTGGAAGGTAGGAGACGAGGTACTGGCAGAAGTAAAGCTGTGAGGACGGGGCGTGAGTAGTGCTTGGGAAGCTCAGATGGTAGAGCATTTGCCCGCGAAAGGCAAAGGTCCCGAGTTCGAGTCTCGGTCCGGCACACAGTTTTAATCTGCCAGGGAGTTTCATATCAGCGCACACTCCGCTGCAGAGTGAAAATCTCGTTCAGGGATATTTATTGTTGCTGATACCATAAGGCGAAAAATAATTAGTATTTCCACCAGTGCCTAATTTTGAGGCTATGACGCCACATAACATAATGCTCCAGGCTTCTCAATTGAGGAGAGATCCAGCGACCTTGCTGGCCAAGGTAGGGTTTGGTAAACACGGTAACAAGCAGCGGAAATTCTCACCGTGTCCAGACAAGTTCAAAAATGGATCTGAGCACTATGGGACTTAACATCTGAGGTCATCAGTCCCCTAGAACTTAGAACTACTTAAACCTAACTAACCTAAGGACATCACACACATCCATGCCCGAGGCAGGATTCGAACCTGCGACCGTAGCAGTCTTGCGGTTCCGGACTGAAGCGCCTAGAACCGCACGGCCACCGCGGCCGGCCTCCAGACAAGTCTTCGCTGGTCATCGGGGCCTCGAGTCTCACTGACTGGAGTAGAATTGTCTTCAGTGATGAGTCTCGCTTCAAACTGAGCCCCGAGGACCAGTGAAGACGTGTCTCGAGACACGCCGGACAGCGGTGGGATCCCAACCTGATTGTCGCTGGCCATACGCCCCGACATCCAGGCGTGATGGTCTGGGGTGCCATTTCATTTCTTAGCGGGTTCCCTTTGGTTGTCATCCGCGGAACCCTTACATCACAGCGGTACGTCGACGATATTCTGCGCCCCTACGCCCTGTTTCACTACCCTTCGTGGCAGTCGATCCTGGGCTTAAATCTCAGCAAGATAAAGTGCACCCATACACGGCAAGTGTTTCTACTGCTTATCTTCGCATTTGCCAAACCCTACCTCTCCCTCCAGTTGAGAACGTTTCGAGCATTATGGGAAGACCCTCCAACCACCTCGAGATTTTGACGATCTAACGCACCAATTTCTACAGAATTTAGCACGAAATCCCTCAGGACATCCAACAACTCTGTCAATCAATGCCAAGCCGAATAATTGCTTACATAAGGGCCGAAGGTGCACCAACGGTTTATTCATTTGCTCAGCTAGTGAAGCTCTTTCTCTTGAATAAGTCAATTTTTCTAAAATTGTGATCATTTGTTTAGCCGGCCGAAGTGGCCGTGCGGTTAAAGGCGCTGCAGTCTGGAACCGCAAGAGCGCTACGGTCGCAGGTTCGAATCCTGCCTCGGGCATGGATGTTTGTGATGTCCTTAGGTTAGTTAGGTTTAACTAGTTCTAAGTTATAGGGGACTAATGACATCAGCAGTTGAGTCCCATAGTGCTCAGAGCCATTTGAACCATTTTTTTTAATCATTTGTTTGTCTGTAGATGTACAACACTTCTACCGATTTCCATCCCAACTGGGTAATTCCTTTTAATTCCTTCGTGCTGCGTCCTTTTTTTTGTCTTAGGTGGTAAGTAGAAAGGACACTGTGTGTCACGAATGAGCAGTGTATGGTGACTTGCCGGCCCTTGCGGCCGAGCGGTTCTAGGCGCTTCAGTCTGGAACCGCGCTGCTGCTATGGTCGTAGGTTCGAATCGTGCCTCGGGCATGGATGTGTGTGATGTCCTTAGGTTAATTAGGTTTAAGTAGTTCTAAGTCTAGGGAACTGATGACCTCAGATGTTATGTCCCATAGTGCTTAGAGTCATTTGAACTATTTGTATGGTGATTTGGGACTTAAGGCATTTCAGTTTTGACGTCGCTTGTATTTGCAAATGCAATAATATGTTACTAGAGATCCGTGACACTAATAAGAACTAAAGATGGTTGGTGTGACACCGAAACAGTTTATGCAGTGCAAAGAATGTGAAATTTTGAATTGAAAAGTGAGTTTAGTGATTGTTATTCCTTTAGACGAGACTGACTGGGGCGCAGTAAGAAGACAGAAGGAATATTGAGGTATAACGTCCCCTTGATGGCGCGGTCGTTAGGCACGGAGCAAATGGATTGGAAAGGAACATGTCGAGGCATCCCGACAATTGTTTAAGGGATTTGTGGAAGTGTGGAAAGCCTATCGTGGTTGCCCAGACAACTATTTGTACCGTCGTCCTCCCATTCAGTGTCCTCTGCCTTACCACTTCTCTCAGTGTCCGCAAATATTGTTTGGTAATTGTAGTAAATCACCGCACTATACACAAAAGCTTTTAATTTTTTACCGTATAATTTCCGCCTGGCAGAATCATGTGCTCAACATTCTTACTCTGAAAATCTCCACTAAAGTCGAGGAAGAATCGTTGAGGAATATTACCTTTCGTGATCTTCAGTATTCTGCATGGGTATCTACGGTTACAAGATTTTAAACATGGCTGAAACAGCAACTGTTGAAATTCTTCACGATAAAGGATGACAGCCTGCAACTGTTTTGGCTGTCATCCTTTATCGTGAAGTATCTACTGTTAGTTTTCGGACGAAGCAAAACAGGTCCATCAGCGTAATTGCAGGAAGACCAGTCTTGTTAGAAATTCACGATATTCTATCTTCGTTGAAGCTGAGGGTCAAGAAAATAGAGGACATCGCCTCACAGGAAAACAAGACGAAAACCACGCTCATAAAGACGGGTTCCCTTTACCTCTACCGAGCGAGGTGGCGCAGTGGTTAGACACTGGACTCGCATTCGGGAGGACGACGGTTCAATCCCGCGTCCGGCCATCCTGATTTAGGTTTTCCGTGATTTCCCTAAATCGCTCCAGGCGAATGCCGGGATGGTTCCCCTGAAAGGGCACGGCCGACTTCCTTCCCTAATCCGATGAGACCGATGACCACGCTGTCTGGTCTCCTTCCCCAAACAACCAACCAACCAACCTTTACCTCTTAGTGGGACTGCGAACTGTTGTACGCTGCTCTCAGTATTGCACAGTGCTTGCCTGCATTTCCGCACCCGCATGAGAAGTAGCGCTTATCTCCACCAGGGGTTTCATAAAGTTGTGGCGCTGCAAAGCTCATATATGACCGGTAAAACTGAGTTTCTACAGTTTTCTCTGGATGTAGTTTAACGTTCAGCTGGTAAACAGATTGTTCACTTAGGTATTAGTTCCATGTAGCCCAATGGAGTGCTATGACAGTCAACAAGACGAAAGTTTTATTATTACGCCTTGAGATAATTGTCCAATAACGAGAAGTGATTTCGGTGAGGAAATGGTCGTTACGAATTAAGTAATTACTTACATTTAGTAAAATTTGTATAGTATGTGTCCTTATGATCACGGGGTAGTACACTTTCCGACAGAATGCCTTGGCCAATAGTAGAACCTCCACTAGCTACAACTGAATGAAACTAGTACGATCACGAATGTAAAATTAGAGAGATTAGAGCGCGCACGGAGGCTTTCAGACAGTCGTTCTTCCCGCGAACCATACGCGACTGGAACAGGAAAGGGAGGTAATGACAGTGGCACGTAAGGTGCCCTCCGCCACACACCGTTGGGTGGCTTGCGGAGTATCAATGTAGATGTAGATGTAGATGTATTCGAGTACATGGTGACAACCATATATTTCCTTGTTCTGGGTTTAGAACAAAGTCATGTCATATTTTTCAAGTCCAATATTTTCGTCTTTCACTCTTAGCTTTACTTCCAGTCACCAGAACTGCAGTTTGCTGGGTCATACTCAAGTGGAAAATTTCGTGGACTTTTCCAAAACTTGATGTACGGTGTACTAAACATGGTGCCCAACCACATTTTCAAGACATCAGCAACGGTCTGAGAAAATTCGTTCATATTACGAACTTACTGCTATAATGTACACAGCAGTAAGCCATTTGCTGAGACTTGTGCAGCTGTTGCGATGATGCTGGATACGAACTATATTGACTCGAGCACACTCCGCAGCAGAGTGGAAATCTCATATTGACTCTCGCTTGAAATGTTTATATCTATCAGAGGATACTTAAATATTCTGATGGGTGGTTAAGGATGAAACTTTCCACTTGAAAATGTCCTTACCGTCGAAACCGTGCAGATGAAAACGTTGTTTTTCAGACAATTCTGGGAGTATCGATAGGTCATTATGCGTGGCGTTGATTCTTTGTGTCGCTGCCTAAGACCCTCCGGTAATTGCTGTTCATCTGATCGAAGCTCCACTCGCAAGCCACTACCACTGTCGCCAATGCACACTCTAACACAAGTTGAGCCCTTCACTCCACCATGCGAGGCAGTCTCTGGGTGAAGGGAAGAAGTGGTGAGCAGCACCCTTCAGTGTCTTTATCAATGACCACCTGAGTAGGAATAGGCATTTTAAATTGATAGCATATTACATTTTCCTACAATGAGCATCAAATATTCCAAATAGAATCTAGAAATCATAGGATATACAATAAAATAATAAACAAATACAGTCTGTGACGTCACATAACGAAAACATTAAAAATTAATGTCAATTGATTTTATATTCACAAATTCAGTTACATTATAAAAAGGATTAATAAATAACCAGTTTCATAGTTTGCTTCCGAAACTGGTTATGTGAGCTGATCGGGCAGAACATGGAAGTTTATTAAATATCCTTAAGCTGTTGATTAGACGGGAATTCCCTATTCTTGGCAGCCTGTTCCTTGTTGTTTCTAATTTTATTTTGTATCTAGTGTTATGGTGGTGTATGTCTTTCCTCATTTCAAAATCCGATAGATTAATGACTGTTAATATTTTGAGCCCTGGCAGTGTCTAATCTACCAGCATTGCTCATCGCCCATATCATATTCTTTTGAATTTTTCGAATTTTACTGATGTGAGGATAATGTCCCCATATCTGCGGCCCATACTCTACATTGGGCTGAAATTGTTTTGTTACTAAGCCACTCAGTTTCAGCATTAAACAAGAATCTCGAGATAATTTTGCACAGGTATGATTGATGTGTGTTTCCCAAGTTAACTTGGAGTCTACTTGAATTCCTAGAATTTTAACTGTTTTCACCTCTACCTCTTATGACAATCCTAGTATAATCTGCTGGTTTTTATCAGGTTACACAGCAGTATATTTGATGAGCACCAAATTAGTGCTGCTTGCATGCCATCTTGAATCATATCTTGAAGAACTAATGTGTTCTTATGCTGAGCTAGCAATGATGTCTCATCGACACGACAAATAACACAATTGGGAACACAGTGAGGTAAATCATAGACTGCAATTATATAAAAAGAAGGGCCCAAGGACAGAACCTTGTGGGACCACTGTTTTAACTTCTTGTAGCTGTGAGTGCCTGTTTCTGACAAACTGTTTCCTATTGTTTAGGTATGATACAATTACTGCCAATGCAGAGTCTTGCACACCATATAATATGAGTTTAGCAAGTTATATATCATGAGAAATACAGTCAAATGCGTTTCTTAAATCACAAAAAAGAAGTGAAACTATTCATTCACAATTGAGAGGGCAGCAGTGGTAGTATTACTTCCCTTGCGCAAGCCAAATTAATTATTAGAATTTAGATTATGTGACTCAAAGTAATTGTTTAGTTAGCTGCAAATGAGAGATTCAAATATTTTGGAGGAAATACGAACCATTGAAACTGGTCGGTAATTTTTGAGATCATGTTTGTCGGCTTTTTTGTTCACTGGTATAACTTTCGATATTATCGGTGTTGTAGGAAATACGCCAAACTCTAAACGTCAACTATTTTAGAAGGAAATATGAAGCGGCCTAACAACCCAGAAGATTTTAACTTTAATTCCACGATATACTGTTAAGTCTTAGCGATCGCACTTCCATGGCCAATTATCAACGCAATGTAAATTCTTGAGAAACCATTTCAGTCAGTGGTCACGGACGGCAGTTTCAATAGACAGTACCATCATCAGCTCTAGTGGGCAAGCTCTAGTGGCCGAGCGGTTCTAGGCGCTACAGTCTGGACCCGCGTGACCACTGCGGTCGCAGGTTCAAATCCTGCCTCGTGCATGGACGTGTGTGATGTCCTTAGGTTCGTTAGGTTTAAGTAGTTCTAAGTTCTAGGGGACTGATGACCACAGAAGTTAAGTCCCATAGTGCTCAGAGCCATTTTTTCTAGTGGGCAAACACCCATCGTAGACTGTATCTACTGGCAGTCGCACAAATACTCGTTTATTTCGTCGGCCACTCCAACCAACTGTAGCTTACTCTTGGGTGCACAGGGCGCTTACGATTAAACTTCCGCTACTTGAGAGGGCCCCATGAAAAACTAGTGATCGTAGGATAATGAAACATTGTTGAAACATTTGTAAGGACATGTGGAAGATAAATACTGAATAAACCATTAAAAGAAATACATTTTAATTTCCACATGATAGGAAACATTTTTTAATTGCGTACCATCTGCCTGTAAGCGCATTAGAGAAACCATTTCACAATTGTTCGACAGCACTTTTCGAACGGTGGACCATGGAATGTTTACCTGCCGTGACAGAACTTGTGCGCTGCTTGATGATCGCATATTGTGCCCAGCATTCTTAGCCATGGCAACAGGAACTTCTGCAACAATTTTTGGCGAATTCGGCCTTCGGTCTCTCCCAGGAGCAATTCCCAAAACGACAATTAATTCGACCTTCCGAATCGCGTTCTTCAATCACAGTGTGGATAGAGGACCTCTCCATATTCCATTAAAGCGTCGATACTGGCGAAGAGCAGCAGTGCTATTGCTGTTGATTTGATAAAACTGCTTTACGAGTGAATCCCTACTCACCTTGTCCAGACCCACGTTGACTGTCTGTCATTGTAATGTACATTGGTGTTTGTTTGTCAATCCCACGACGCCGTACCAGTACCGGCACCTAACGACAAGTCATTACACTAACACTACTAACAACGCAAATCCTGCACTGCACAGTCTCAACATCATTCCTATAAAGTTGCCTACGCATACGGTAAACAGTTTTCCGTCTGCTCTGGCCCAAGTAGCGAAAGTTAATTACGACCACCCTGTAATTTTACAGTATTTATCATGCGCTGACGACGTGTCTCTGTTTGTGTGTGCAGCAATACGCGGCGAAACGCGGCGGCCAAGACAACCTGCTGGACAACATGAACAAGAAGTACTACTACTACACTCGCACCAAAGGACTCTTCCGCATCTGCTACCCCAAGGAGCGCCCGCCCACAAGTAAGTAGCTGGCCTCGTTTTTAATCGACATACAGTCAGACTAGGCGTGTGTGTATGTACTGTTTATTTATTGGCTGTTGGTCCTACACACAGAATACCTGCTCAGTCTTTAGGGTCAAACTACACAGATGGCAAAAAAGATTCTAAACCGTGTACTCGACATGGTAAGAAATGAATAGGTGGCGCTATCAACGACGATGCAGAAACATAAAGCAGGTTATAAACAAGCGTATAGCACGTATCGCTCACTCAAGACGTCGTATTGTCTGAAACATTCATTTGTGATCACTGGTTCTCTACAATAGTTTAGCTTTTGATCGTAAAAGTTTCGAACACCCGTTTGCATAGGCCGTTTCTGTTCGTAGCACTCAAAATCCCTAAACAGATATTCGCAGTGCTTTTGTGTGACACGCACAAACAGCGATTTTCATCATATCAACAAACTTTTGAAACGTTCGAAAAACAGGTACCAACATCTGGGTGGTAAAAACTTAAAAAGGTGTCCCTCATACTACTATCCACAATCTGTCAGTGATGCAGAAGTGTTAATTAGGTTTCATTTAAAGTTAGGCATGTGCTATGCTGGCAAATCGTCGATGTTGATATCGATTTCGTTGTTGGAGTATAAACACCGATAGCCAATAATAATCGATCTCAGAACATCGATATATGTAACATCGATGTTAAGTGATGCATATACAGGGTGTAAACGGTAAATGATTACAAAGTTCCACGTTGTTGTTGGTGAAGTCGAGACGAACAAATTAATACATGACAATTGTGGTCTGTCAGGCCGGTATACAATACCAAATTGGTCTACAGTAGCCACCTAAGCTAATGCGCATGCGCATCACGCGAGATTTTCAATATCCTCTCGCACTCTTACGTCACCGTCTTAGACAGCTATTTCGTTAATATGCTTTGCACTTTCCCGTGAGGGTAGTAAAGGAAGAAGACTTTTAAAACTAATTACGTTTACAATTTGATCGAAACTTAACCTAAATAAGGACAGAAGTTTCATAGTAAGAAAGTCAGTCAGAAAAAAACGATGTAATTGCTCATTTTTTGCTGTGAAAATTCACAATATGTTGACGTGAAAAGGACACTTTTTGCGATAAAAAGAAATAAACCCTCGCTGCGCTCATGCATTGTAGCTTAGGAGGCTTTTGTAGGACAGCCTGAGATTCTTTCCTGACTTGGTAACCACAAATGTCCTGCATCAGTTTGTTCGTCTCATCTTCATCAACACCATTGTGTATGTTGTAAACAGTTGTCGTTTGTACCCGGCATACAGGTGGGCAAAGTAAAACTGTCCTGGAAAATATTGCATTCGCCTTAAGATAGGCAACCCAACTTACACATCCATGCTGGGAGTATATGATGTAAGTTGGGTTGCCTATCTTTAGTTGCATGAAATATTTTCCAGGGCACTTTTATGGTGTCCACTCTGAAGAACGGCGTGATCGCAACACACAAATACATCTGATGTCATATTTATTAATCAATAAGTACATCAATAGTTAACATTATGTTCTCGCAACGTTTTGCGTACTGATTGTAATGCATTTTATTAGCTATTCGTAGCTCCACTAATAATCCAGATGTAAATTTATTCTTATTGTTCACTCCACAGTTATCGTAACATGGAATTCTCTTCCATTTTGGTAGTGTTTTTCGTAATAACGAAAGTGTCAAAAAGTAACAACCGTTGCCATCGCTTGTCGACGAATACAACGTCCCTTCACTGTCGCATCATATCGTGAAGATCTTCAACGGTACGCAGACTGTGACAGAATTAGAGAGAGTTAAAAGTTTGTATCACTCGCAACAATTAAACGACGGGAAACGAAAAAAAAATGACGCAATAATTATCTTTCAGAGTAACAGACGAGCGAGTAAATTATTCTAACACTGGCAGAACATTTGAGAAACCTTAATTGTAGATATGTTGGCATCCTTTACATAATCGCTTGTAGAGGATGTAGCAAGAAGATTGTTCAACATTCAGAGGTATGATAGGAACGATCATTCGAGCAAAAAAGTGTACTAAACATGGGCTCAAAAATAAATACGGTAAGAGCTATGCACACTTTTTCATCTGCGCTACTGTGAAACATATCTTTTCTACTGAAGAAGGATTCATAGCTCTTAAGATGTCCACTTTGGAGCCCGTGTTTACTGGACCCTTTTTTTGTTTCGTTAGATACCACCACCCCTCAAAATAGGCAACGAAAGGGCTTGCAGTAGTAGAGATTTGTTTCACACTATCGAAGACGAATTGCTCGTAGCTCTTAAGTATATATTTAAGAGCCAATTTTTACTAGACTGTTTTCCTCCAAACGATCATTCCTGTCTTATCTCGGAATATTGACCATTCCTTCTGGGACAACCGGTATTTACGTGGATCAAACGTAATTCTTGCGTATCATGAAAAGAAAATATGCTCACGTAATTTGAAGTAACATTTTTTAACAGTTGAAAAGAAAACATATCAAGCAATACGGGCGCATACTACCTGACACCAGTAAAGCGTGAACTGAATGAGCAATGAATACGCTTAGCTACAACAGTATCCAGTATTCCAGCTTTAGCCGTCGCCACATTTGACATGAGCTGTACTGGCGCCGTTATGAGACACGTTCACAAACAGATTCGTTTACACGATGAAAAATTTACGCACAATGGTAACAAGTAGCCTGGCTTCCTCTTTAACATCGATGCCACACTGTTGCAAGGACTTAATGATCGATATTCAAACTACGACTCTTAAACGTATGACATCGATATTATATGATATCGATATCAATTATCACCGAACATACCTACGAGAGGCGTTTGAAAAGACCGTGCAAAAATAAAAACCATTTACGTGTTTCGGGTAAGCCTTTTTTATTTTTCGAGATAGACTCCTTTTAGACTTACACACTTCGTCCAACACTGTTCTAATTTGTTGACCCCTTCCAAATAATAGGAATTGTCCAAGTCTGCAAAATAGCTATTAGTTCTATTAGTTGCTGCAATCACCTCCTCGTTTGAATAAAATCTTTGTATCGCCACCCATTTCTTCAAATTGGGGAACAAACAGTAGTCCGAGGGAATCAAGTCTGGAAAATGTGGGGGGGGGGGGGGATGGGAAACGAGTTGGAATCCTATTTGCTTTAATTTTGCAACTACACGTGCTGAAATGTGTGCTGGTGCATTGTCGTAATGGAAAAGGACTTTTTTGCGGTCCAATCGCCGGCGTTTATCGGGCAGCTCGGTTTTCAAACGGTCCAGTAACGATGAATAATATGCACCTGTAATAGTTTTTCCCTTTTCCAGGTAGTCGATGAGGATTATCCCTTTCCAATTCCAAAAGACAGTCGCCATAACCTTTCCGGCCAAAGGACTAGACTTCGCCTTTTCTGGTGCAGATTCTCCCTTGATAACCCATTGTTAAGATTGTTGTTTGGTCTCAGGAGTATAGTAATGTGTCCATGTTTCATCCACAGTGACGGAACGACGCTTAAAGTCTTGCGGGTTCTTCCTGAACAGCTGCAAACCATCCTTGCGACACTTCACACGATTCCGTTTTTGGCCAAGCGTGAGCAATCGCAGAACCCATCTTGCGGATAGCTTTCTCATGTCCAAATGTTTATGCATAATATTATATACCCATTCATTTGAGATGCCCACAGCACTAGCAACCTCACGCACCTTAATTCTTCTTGTCATCCATCACGATATCATGGATTTTATCAATGGTTTCTCGAGTCATAACCTCCACAGGGCGTCTAGAACGATCAGGAACACTTGTGGCCATATGACCACTCCGAAAACTTTAAAACCACTTATAAACTGTTCTAATCGAAGGTGCAGAGTCACAGTAATTTTTATCGAGCTTCTCTTTAATCTCCTGAGGCGTTTTGCATTTCATAAAGTAATGTTTAATCACCACACGAAATTCTTTATCGTACATTTTTTGACAATCGGAGCAAACGGCTATTTACAATTTGTACACAGAAACCAGATGGCAATTACAACAGTCGAGGGGCATGAAAGGGAAGCAGTGGTCGGGATGGGAGTGAGACAGGGTTGTAGCCTACCCCCGATGTTATTCAACCTGTATATTGAAGAAGAAGTAAAGGAAACAAAAGAAAAATTCGTAGTAGGAATTAAAATCCAGGGAGAAGAAATAAAAACTTTGAGGTTCGCCGATGACATAGTAATTCTGTCAGAGACAGCAAAGGACCTGGAAGAGCAGCTGAACGGAAAGGACAGTGTCTTGAAAGGAGGATATAAGATGAACATCAACAAAAGCAAAACGAGGATAATGGAATGTAGTCGAATTAAATCGGGTGATGCTGCGGTAATTAGATTAGGAAATGAGACACTTAAAGTAGTAAATGAGTTTTGCTATTTGGGGAGCAAAATAACTCACGATGGTCGAAGTAGAGAGGATATAAAATGTAGACTGGGAATGGCAAGGAAAGCGTTTCTGAAGAAGAGAAATTTGTTGACATGGAATATAGATTTAAGTGTCAGGAAGCCGTTTCTGAAAGTATTTGTATGGAGTGTAGCCATGTATGGAAGTGAAACGTGGACGATAAATAGTTTAGAGAAGAAGAGAATAGAAGCTTTCGACATGTGGTGCTACAGAAGAATGCTCAAGGTTAGATGGGTAGATCACATAACTAATGAGGAGGTATTGAACAGAACTGGGGAGACGAGAAATTTGTGCACAACTTGACTAGAAGAAGGGATCGGTTAGTAGGACATATTCTGAGGCAGCAAGGGATCACCAATTTAGTATTGGAGGGCAGCGTGGAGGGTAAATATCGTAGAGGGAGACCAAGAGATGAATACACTAAACAGATTAAGAGGTATGTAGGTTGCAGTAGGTACTGGGAGATAAAGAAGCTTGCAAAGGATAGAATAGCATTTAGAGCTGCATCAAACCAGTCTATGGACTGAAGACCACAACAACATGGCTGAAATTTGGTGTGCGTTCTTTCCAAAAATGCTACTAACTAAACATGACCTCGATACGCGCCGGCGGTGCCATCTCTCGGACTTTGCACGGACTTTTGAAACGCCCCTCGTACTTGAAGTTAAAAAAAAAAGGGGCCAACCGTGTATTTATTCGTATTTTAACGGACAGCTGTATGAGATGTGATCAAGGTAAGTACCCGCAGGCACCGCAGGAAGTGGGGTGGCAGATAACAGCGGCGGCGGACGGGCGCCACAAGCAGGGAAAGCTTGAGGCGTCCGCGTTATCTCAGAGTCCCGGGCAGCATTGCTTGGCGTGGCTCGGTCACTTTATCGCTTCCGGGCTACTAGTCGCTGGTCAGTGGGACGGCGGCGCGGTCGAGGTGAAGGCTGCGGCGGCCAGCACGGGGGCCGCGGCTGGTTTGTGGAGTCTCCAGTCGGTGATAGCCACGCTTCGCGTGAGACGACCACGATGGTACCCGCACCGCGACGTAGCAGAGGAGCGCACCCGTATCGAATGCTGCCGGCTGGGTGGCAGCCGAACACGATCCGGCCCGTCGGCCGCCCTCAGACTCAAGTTTCGCGCAAGACTACCACCGTCACATAACTTTCTTTACATAGTACTGACGCTCTTGTTTCCTTGCTGGAAAATAAGCAAAACGCTTTCCCTGCATACCAAAAACATACTTTTAATTCTACTTTTTGAAGAATGAGTGATCTGATTGCTGTCTAGAAAGTGAACAGAAACACTGAGTAATACGGAGAAATCACTCATTACTGTTGTATTGTTTCAATGCTTTTTCACACGCAGCACAGTCGTTAATTTACAGGCTTTCTAAACGCTGTTCTGGACGCAGTGCAATGAGAACATAGAAAGTACACTACTGGCAATTAAAATTGCTACACCAAGAAGAAATGCAGATGATAAACGGGTATTCGTTGGACAAATATATTATACTATAACTGACATGTGATTACATTTTCACGCAATTTGGGTGCATAGATCCTGAGTACCCAGAACAACCACCTCTGGCCGTAATAACGGCCTTTATACGCCTGGGCATTGAGTCAAACAGAGCTTGGAAGGGGTGTACAGGTACAGCTGCCCATGCAGCTTCAACACGATACCACAGTTCATCAAGAGTAGTGACTGGCGAATTGTGACGAGCCAGTTGCTCGGCCACCATTGACCAGACGTTTTCAGTTGGTGAGAGATCTGGAGAATGTGCTGGCCGGAGCAGCAGTCGAACATTTTCTGTATCCACAAAGGCCCGTACAGTACCTGCAACATGCGGTCCTGCATTATCCTGCTGAAATTTAGGGTTTCGCAGGGATCGAATGAAGGATAGAGCCACGGGTCGTAGCACATTTGAAATGTATCGTCCACTGTTCAAAGTCCCGTCAATGCGAGCAAGAGCTGACCGAGTCGTGTAACCAATGGCAATCCATACCATCACGCCGGGTGATACGCCAGTATGGCGATAACGAATACACGCATCCAATATGCGTTCACCGCGATGTCGCCAAACACGGATGCGACCATCATGATGCTGTAAACAGAACCTGGATTCATCCGGAAAAAGGTCGTTTTGCCATTCGTGCACCCAGGTTCGTCGTTGAACACATCATCGCTTGCGCTCCTGACTGTGATACAGCGTCAAGGGTAACCGCAGGCATGGTCTCCGAGCCGATAGTCCATGCGGCTGCAAACGTCGTCGAACTGTTCGTCACGATCTGTTACAGCCATGCGGATAAGATGCCTGTCATCTCGACTGCCAGTGATACGAAGCCGTTGGGATCCAGCACGGCGCTCCGTATTACCCTCCTGAACCCACCGATTCCATATTCTGCTAACAGTCATTGGATCTCGACAACACGAGCAGCAATGTCACTATACCATAAACCGCTATCTCGATAGGCTACAATGCAACCTTTATCAAAGTCGGAAACGTGATGGTACGCATTTCTCCTCCTTACACGAGGTATCACAACAACGTTTCACCAGGCAACGCCGGTCAACTGCTGTTTGTGTATGAGAAATCGGTTGGAAACTTTCCTCATGTCAGCACGTTGTAGGTGTCGCCACCGGCGCCAACGTTGTCTGAATGCTCTGAAAAGTTAATCATTTGCATATCACAGCATTTTCTTCCTGTCGGTTAAATTTCGCGTCTGTAGCACGTCATCTTCGTGGTGTAGCAATTTTAATGGACAGTAGTGTATTATACTAGGTTAGTGCTTAAGTTCGTAGCGTTTTCCCATACAAATAACAAAGAATTTAGTCGTGAATGATATATTCTCCGTCATTGTTTAGAACAATGTGCCAAAGTTGAGGTAACTTTGTGATTCCGCGGCAATACAAACCACGTGGTTCTGAGGCGAAGAACTCGTTATGTTCGGAGCGCATTATCATCCGGAACAGAAGTTTCTTGGAGGTTGTTCGACAGAGCGCGGAAAAGGTGAAAATCTCAGGGTACAAGATCAGTCTAGTAACTCCTGTACAGTGCTTTTCGTCAGACAAGCAGAATGCGGGCGGGCGTGATCGTGGCATAGAATCAATTCACGCCGTTTTCTGGTCGTTGTTCTGCAAGACGCCTCAGTTGTTGACAATAAATGACAGATTTGATGAGTACACCTCGAGGAAACAATTCGTACCGCACCACACTGTCGCCATCCCACCAGATCCTTAACATCATGTTTTGTGAATGCGCGCGTGTCCTTGTAGGGGAAATTGCTGCTTTGTTTGGGCTCAACCATTGTTTTCTTTTCTTTATGTTAGCATAAAGACATCATTTCTCGTCACCATTAACGATACAGGATTGGAATGGTTGCTCTTGTTTCCAAGTTAATTGACGACAAGCAAGCAGAGATGCACATATCGCCACCTACTGACTTTTGTGATTTCGGCTTAGAGCATGCGATCCCACACACCCGATTTTTTAACCTTCCCTATTGCATGCATATGTCATGTGACGCTGAAATGATCACAGTTCATTACATTTGCCAATTCTCAAATGCACTGACGTGTATCATAGTGGATTAATGCGTTGAAACAATCTTCCCTCCTTAAAACAATGCCGGCCGCTGTGACCAAGCGGTTCTAAGCGCTTCAGTCCGGAACCGTGCTGCTGCTACGGTCGCAGGTTCGAATCCTGCCTCGGGCATGGATGTGTGTGATGTCCTTAGGTTAGTTAAGATTTAAGTAATTCTAAGTCTAGGGGACTGATGACCTCAGATGTTAAGTCCCATAGTGCTTCGAGCCATTTGAACCTTAAAACAATAAAATCATTTTCTTGCCGTGCTCTGTCCAGTGGCATTAGCCCCAGACAATGCAGAAATGCTTCTGTCTTCCTCCGCTGCTGTCACTCTTCTGTTAAACTCAAAGCGACAGAATAAT
This sequence comes from Schistocerca serialis cubense, assembly GCF_023864345.2. Classification (NCBI taxonomy): domain Eukaryota; kingdom Metazoa; phylum Arthropoda; class Insecta; order Orthoptera; family Acrididae; genus Schistocerca; species Schistocerca serialis. The sequence goes on along the minus strand of NC_064639.1, from coordinate 946,168,416 downwards.
ATGTTCCAGTATTCTTATTTCTCCATTTGGCACGCCATGTTCTAGTGTCCACAGGTCTACTCACTATCTCCAGATGACAAAATAACAATATCTAAACTCAAACAGAAATAGTGAACTACAAATAAAAAATGACAATCGATAAACAAATCGTAGCAACCGGAATACCAACATGCAAAACAAAAGCGCTACGAATTTATGCACAAACCTAATAATAGGTGCAAATACAATAACGCACGTTATACAACGTATAAGTAGTTTGAGTGCTCGCAAAAAAAAGGCACACAGATGCGCAAATAGTGCCCTACGGGAGGTGACAAAGTTAGTGGTGGAGAGTCCATCGCGAGCAACAACCGCGCTGTGGGAGAGTTGCGGTGCGGCGGCTGAGGCCTATGCAGAAACGTATACGAGCATCTAGCGTAACTTCTAAGCTACAGCTTGCGAGTCTATAAACAACTTATGTCAGTACGACTAATAGTTCAGCAAATACAGGCGCTCAAAGTTAATCATTTCTCACTAGAGCACCGGAAAAGAAAGTGTATAAACAATCAACCAAACATCGACCACGTGCTGACAGAACGAAATCTCACAAAGCGGTAAAAATGTTGAGTAGTGGACATCACATATTAAGCTGTTGACAATCTAAAATAAAGACTACGCTTCATGTGCAAATTATGTGTCAATCCCCTGATAAATTGCTCTCAAATTCTTGCTAAAAATAAAATTTTCTTTCCGTTCCTTTGCGGTTCTCCAAAGTGAGTGGTAAAACCTTGGGAAGTAGCTTACTTGCATCAATGTTTACCCCCTCCTTTATTCTCTTTAGTGAGCATCTATAATACATGGAACCCTCTAGAGCACAGATTTTTTATGAGATATTTATAAAATATGCCTCTTCCCACAAAAATGTAGTGGCATTCGCTACGATCACACATGCCTAGTCCCGTAGTGCTCAGAGCCATTTCAACCAAGCCTTGTAGAACGACTTTATCCCGGTGATTTCAATGCGTGCATGGAACAGCTTACTTTTCGTGTCCTACACTAATCTGCAGAATTAATATTATCGTATTTACTCAAAGATGCTTTCCGGAATGACCATCACCACCAGTACATAAATGTGCGTCTTGTCCATGAATGAACGCACGAAAGGAAGTGAAGCAAGTAAGAGGAGCTGCGTGACCTTATACTGCTATCATGGAACTAAAGACAGATTGCAAACAAAGCTGTATCTTATTTGTTGTGATTAATTAAAGGAATCCCCCCGGCACTCGATAAGAGTTAACGAAACCACCGTAAATCCGATTCTGAAAAGCCTGCCAGCGACTTGTTCTGTTTTTCCTCCTGAATACGTGTCCAGGGTCTGAGCAACCTGACAGCGGAAAAAAAGTCGCGACGCAGAGCGTTTTTAGACGGTGAATTTTCCAACCTTCTCTGGAGTGCAGAAATTCAATCTATTTCATGTCGCTTCTGCACTGTCATGCGTTAATCATTACGTGTAAATTTGCGCCCTCAGTCACAGAAGACCCGGTTCGGGTTGGAACGGTTCGAAAATTTCTTCGGCAGCACTTCTGTGGACGACTGCTTGGATATTTACAAACCCGGCATGGACAACATCTATGCAAGTAAAGTTTCGCATTCTTAGACCCAAACCTAGAAACTAAAGTTTCCTCAAAATACATCCTGTAGTAGATAAGGAAGGTTCACAGACATATTTTCGTCCAGCGTATTGTGCTTCAAAAAGATGTTCGTCAGCGATTGCCTTCCTTCAAGTACAATTAGTTAAAACAGCCATATTAAGCAATAATATGTTCACTCTTCAGGTGAAAATTCCTTGAGTTAATATCAGGGAAAAGAGTCATATTTGCCAGCCACAAGATCTTTATGCCCATCAGTGACATTTCCTGCTTGTAATGTCAGTAGAAAGAGCCACAGCTGGCAGTCACAAGATGTTCGCCTATCGGGTGACGTACTGAAACCTGCTGTGTAGGGGAAAGTCTTTCTGGTGCTCACGAGTAGTTTCGTAAGTAAGAAGCTTCTTTTCTCGAAAGTGACCATCATTATTTCCAGGAAAACGATATGAAGACATACAGCTCTTTCATGCTATCTACCACGTCATGTTTAACGCAAGTAATAATCCATCAAAAACGCTGAATTTTTTTATTTCAAAAGTACTGAGTTTTCTGCACATCCCCCGGAAAAACATTGATTAAACATTCCTTTTTTCGACGACGTCATTAGAGACATTGTACAAGCTCCGGTGCTAAAAGGGTAGACAACGATGTGGACCATGTGGTTTCCAAAGGAACCATTGCGGCTCTTTCCTTAGGTGACCTACGGAAACCACGGTAAAGCTGATTCTGGATAGCTGTACGCGGATTTGAACCGCAGTCCTCCCGAATACGAGTCCAGTGCCTTAAACGAGATTTTTTTCTTTTTTTATTATGGGATGAGCAAAGGAGACCACAAATGAGAATACAGCAGCGTCTTAGGTGTGTGTGCTATAAGGATGCTTGGAAGACTTAGCAGATTATGCTGAAGAGGGAGACAGAAGAATTCCGAGACATGCTGGTACGGCTGCAGCCAGCCACTGAGAACGGTGCAGTAGTGCTACGTTGTTCAAAAGACTCAAAAGACTCTTCGTAGGATAGATGGAAGAAGGCGACGTCTTTACCCCAAAAAAAGGGTATCTATTGATTTTGAAGAACCAGTGCTTGAGACGGATTCAAATAATTCAGCTGGTGTAACTATATATTTCATTTAAGAAAAGTTAACACATACTGCGAAACCTATGGAGTACGTAGACATCTATCCTTACTTCAGACTAATACGAAAGCGTATCTCCATCATGACCTGTAGAGTGCCTGACAACGAATACATGTATGATGACATTAAGGTCGATCCTGTAATTCTTAAATAACTACACTAAAAGTCATTTCCAGGCCTCTGTCCGCCGACCTCGCAATCGACGGACCATAGCTGAGGATCCTAAATTGTGGGAACGTGCTGTGTCAGAGTACAAGAATGAGCTCCCGAGCCGTGTCACGGGCACTGGAGGACTGGTGTCTGTTGATGGGGCCTGGAAGACTAACCACACACTCTTCTTCTTTCGTCCCGGAAGAGCTCACTTAAAGCTTTACAGCGTGGACGGATTGTCCACAACGAGCACATCATAAATGACACTTCGAAGATAACTTGGGCAACGTCAGCAGCTAGCTCATACAGACATTTAGAAGCATGTTAAATTTTGGTCATATGCGCGGTCTGTCGGTACATTCGTAAAATTTAACAATAAAAATGGAAATGAATAAAACAGGAATTATTCTACAAAAATGAATATCCGTTATTTCAGAAAATTTACAAATAGCAATAAAATGACGAAGATATGGTTGTTATTGTTACGGACTTCAACCTTAATGTTTGAAGCAGTATCTCCATATGTCCCTTATCATCGTGCTCTTAAATTGTTCATTTGTCACTCTGCCACTTCGGGCATTACGTCAAAAGCACGAACACTCTGGAGGAAGCGGCGCTGCGGCCATTTGTTGTGGGAAAGGCCTTCCGTGTCTTTCCGTACATCGCAAGACCCCTGCAGCATGACGACACTCCGGCGTCCTTCACAGAAAGCAGGATACCGGCTGCTTGTTCCCAACTGCCAGGAAACCGCAGGCGTTAGGAAGCGTCAGAGAAGGGCACCATCGTCCACAGACTCCTCAAGACACAGCATTCATCCACGTTATTTTACGAACTGTCACACTCCTATCGCGGAAAGCAAATTTATTCTCTGTTTGGGTGCGGAGGTACCTTAGATATAATAATCAAGGTTGTGGCGATCTTGACAAGGGGGTAAAGTACCACACGCCTAAGAAAAAAACTAAAAAGCATCCAGATGACATGGTCGGACGTCAGTGTAATTTATTGTGCACGCCATCGGCGAGTATGTAAATGATTAGACCTGCAGTTATCTGTGACATATTTAACGACCACCGGAGTGCGTTAATGTTGTTTGTGTTTAGTGTTGTTACCTGGCCTGGTAGCATATACAATGGGCGTGAACTGTGTTAGTTGTTGAGGGATCACTGTGAAGGACAGGAAGATGCCGCGTAACCAGCGAGACAGCGTTATCGGAACCAGGCAAAGATTGAAAAGGGTCTCATTGTGGGTCCCCATTAGGCCGGTTGGTCGAATCGTTTAATATCTAGATTTGTGGAGCATTCGGAGGGGACATTGACCCTATGATGGGCTGCGTGGGAACATACTCGTCATCACTGTTCCGGCCGACCACATGTCACCACCACAAAGAAGGAGCGACATATTGTACACCAAGGACATTGTAACCCCTTCTAAAACCCCTTCTAACCCCTTCACATCTATGGTTGCCATCCGAGAACAAGTAACGGAATACTCGTGGAATCGGGTGTACAGCCGGTGGTCTGCGTCTTCCCAACACAATATTTCGACGTCGTAACTCGGGGTCTTCATCAGGTGTTTCCAGCGGCTGGTCGACAAGCTGGCCGTGTCCCCTACTAATGGCTGAGCGGGTCTGGTGTTCCGCAGCGGGCGCGTACGGCGTAGAGAACACCAGACACCGCTCAGCCATAAATAAGGGACATGGTCAGATTGTCGACATACCGACCCCAACAGACCAACATGAAAAAATCGCCCCATATGCAGACGACATCGCCTATTGGTGCACGGGACTCAGAACTGACGTAATACAAAAAAAAAACTGCAAAATACCTGACCAAACTAGAGTCCTGGATGACCGAATGGAGAATTCGACCCAACCCGACAAAAACACAACTACTATTACTCCAATACCGCAACCTCACGAGAAACCGACAGCAGAAACAGGAAGACATAACACTCCGACTATGGAACGAGCCCTTAACACTGACCGACACCGCAAGATACCTCGGCATCTACCTTGACAAGCACCTGAACTACCAAACCCACCTACGACACCTGCTCAACAAAACGACGAAACGACAACAGTTAATTCGACAAGTATAAGGACGACTGTATGGCTGCTCCACTAGGACAGACATACACACATACAAGACATACATACGACCAATCACGAATACGCCGCTGCACCACTGGGCGGAATACCAAAGACAGTAGCAAACAGACTGTACTCGACAGAACGCCGACTACTGCGCAGCATAGCTAAGCTACCATACCGCACCCCTAGCGACGAAGTATACGAGACAACAGGAATAACCCCACTACAGACAAGACTGGCAAAACTAAGGGCAAGATACGGCTCACACATCCTACACAAGCGACCCGACAAGGAAGACATACTGACGACCAAGCCACACACAACGAGGCACGCGAAAACCAAGTACATTTACCCAGTGCGTACAGTAGCGCAAAATACATCAGACGAGTTCCCCGACTTAGCGCCCACGATGACACAACAGACAAAAGGAGAAACTACTCCACCCCACCTAGGCGAAAGACAGTGAGACAGAAACGAACGACCTAATGCACCACGACAGCCCCCGCATTCAACACACCTCATAGCACTGAGCACAATAGCTTTAAGGAAATGTTAGATAAGTTCAAGACCCATTGTAAAAACCAGCTCCAAGTACTACCAAAGAGGAAAGGATAACATCTAAAACTAGATATAAGGCAACCAGCTCCAAGTACTGCGAAGCAGGAAAGGAGAACATGTAACACTAGTTTTAAGATTAGTTATAAGTTAGGAGATATGACCCACAACACCAACGCCCTCCTCCATTCTTCTGCACTATCTTGGGATAATAGCATAGAAAAAATAAGTGTAAACACTGTAAGAATCTCCCATTAGGTTAAAATGTCACTTCCATTTATATTGTCAAATCACCCCCATATACGTTGTTAAATCATTTCACTCATTTCATTTAACTTGTTATCACCATTTCTCATGTTAATTCAATTATTTTGTCCAATTAGTTCTGTTAGGTTAATTATTTTGTTAAATTAGTTCGATTTTTATAAAAATTAACTCAATCATTTTTCCTTAATATTCTATTAAATTCGCTAAAAAGTAACGTAAAACTAAAGACACTCAATATAAAATAATAGCAAATAATCAAATATATGAAAAAATGGAAATAAAATAAAAATTGTAACCTCTGGTTGATAAAGGGCAAACAGATAAGCCCTAGAAAAGCCCGCCTTCTCCCCTCAGGAGAAGGAATGAAATGTACTAAAAAAAAAATTTGTCGACCAGTCGCAGGAAACACCTGATGAAGACCCCGAGCTACAACGTCGAAATATTGTGTTGAAGAGACGCAGACCATCGACTGTACACCCGAGTACACGAGATGATATAGAATCGCTGACAAAGTCTAAAAAAATAATGGACTGCCTGTAAGATTCAGTGTCTTACTGTACCATTGGTCGGAGACTAGCAGCACCCGGACTAGGGAATTACCATCCAATGTGCAGGCTGCTTCTGACACCACAACACAAACGGCTGCGTTTGAAATGATGCTACGACTAATAAATGGCGTCGCATTATGTTCAGCAACGAATTGCGATTCCGCAGAACATCGGATGCCCATCGTGGACGAGTATGGCGGCGTCCTGGTGAAAGGTCGCATTCTGCAATTGTTTTGGAGAGGCACATCAGTGTTGCTCCTGGAGTCATGGCGTGGTGGAGCAACGAGTATGACTTCACGTCACGGCTGGTATTGTCTGAAGGGACTCTGACGGCAAAACGGTCACAGACATTCTGCGTACTCATGTGTTACCTCTCATGTTGAGGTACTGTCGTGGCCGGCGAGATCCCGAGATCTCTCACCAATAGAACATCCGTGAGACCAGCTGTGACGTCAGCTCCCTGACAGTACCAATATCCAGGATCAACGTGAAATCACCTGTTGACAGCACTCATTACTTCGTATGACTAAAGACACATTTGTGTTTCATATAAATGATATTTTCCGAATCGGTACTGGTTGCGTGTCAATAAATCGTTTTCTTCGAGCTATTTCATAACGCAGGAACTCAATGCATGTTCCAAAATCCTAATACGAATTGAACACAGTCGCATGGGTCTGTAATTCAGCGGATTACTTATGTTTCCTTTCTTGTTTATTAGTGCGATCTGTGCAAGTTTACAATCATTAGTTATGAATACTTCTATGAGCGAGCTATTGTGTATGATTGCCAAAGATGGAGCTATTTCATTACAAGAAGAGAATAGAAGCTTTCGAAATGTGGTGCTACAGAAGAATGTTGAAGATTAGGTGGGTAGATCACATAACTAATGAGGAGGTATTGAAAAGAATTAGGGAGAAGAGAAATTTGTGGCTCAACTTGACTGGAAGACGGGGTCAGTTGGTAGGACATGTTCTGAGGCATCAAGGGATCACAAATTTAGCATTGGAGGGCGGCGTGGAGGGTAAACATCGTAGAGGGAGACCAAGAGATGAATACACTAAGCAGATTCAGAAGGATGTAGGTTGCAGTAGGTACTGGGAGATGAAGGAGCTTGCACAGGATAGATTAGCATGGAGAGCTGCATCAAACCAGTCTCAGGACTGAAGACCACAACAACAACAACACTCCGAAAAGAAATTTATTGGTACACAGTTTGGACCAGAAGACTTGCCTTTATCATGTGATTTAGGTTGCTTGATTGCACCGATGGTACTTTCTTCAAAACTGCTCATTTTGGTAACTGTTCTCGATTCGTATTTTGAAATATTTGCTGATCTAATATGGTGAAAGAATTTCGGAAAATCGTGTTTAGTAATTCTGCTTTTGTGACGTTGTCGTCAGTAACTTCACCATTCCTATCGCACAGTTAAGGAATTGATTGCGTCCTGTGGCTGGTGTAGTTAATATATGACCAGAATTTCTTTGGATTTTCTATCAGAGACGGAATTTCGTTATGGAATCTGTGCAGAACATGTGGACAGAAATTGGAAACACTAAAAACACATTACCATGCCTGATACTGTTTAGGACAACCGTTGACTTTCAAAAAATCTTCCACTTGTCTCGGAATGGCTAAATACAGGTCCTTTATTGCTTTCGAGGTAATCTTTTCTTTCTGCAAAATAGTGGCAAATTCAGGTAACAATAATAGAGGTCGATAGCGATCATGCACCCCTCTCTCCAAAGTGGACCACAAAGGCTCAGTATATTCATATCTAGTGACTGTGGTGATCAGGAGAGATACGACAATTCTTCCTCATCGTCACAAATCCAGTCTCGACAATGTGAGCTGCGTGAACAGGAGCCGTGTCGTTTTGGAACACAGGATCACCATTGAGGAACAAACATTCTTCCACGGGTTGGACCTGATCAGCCGAAGTGGCCATATAATAATTGGCAGTAACGCGACTTTGCAGAGTACCCATGGGGCCCACGAAATACCACGATGTTGTTGTTGTTGTTGTTGCTGTTGTCTTCAGTCCTGAGACTGGTTTGATGCAGCTCTCCATGCTACTCTATCCTGTGCAAGCTTCTTCATCTCTGAGTAACTACTGCAACCTACATCCTTCTGAATCTGCTTAGTGTATTCATCTCTTCGTCTCCCTCTACGATTTTTACCCTCCATGTTGCCCTCCAATGCTAAATTTGTGATCCCTTGATGCCTCAGAACATGTCCTATCAACCGATCCCTTCTACTTGTCAAGTTGTGCCACAAACTTCTCTTCTCCCCAATTCTATTCAATACCTCCTCATTAGTTATGTGATGTACCCATCTAATCTTCAGCATTCTTCTGTAGCACCACATTTCGAAAGCTTCTACTCTCTTCTTGTCCAAAATATTTATCGTCCATGTTTCACTTCCATACATGGCTACACTCCATACAAATACTCTCAGAAACGACTTCCTGACACTCAACTCTATAATCGATGTTAACAAATTTCTCTTCTTCAGAAACGCTTTCCTTGCCATTGCCAGTCTACATTTTATATCCTCTCTACTTCGACCATCATCAGTTTTTTGCTCCCCAAATAGCAAAACTCATTTAACTACTTTAAGTGTCTCATTTCCTAATCTAATTCCCGCAGCATCACCCGATTTAATTCGACTACACTCCATTATCCTCGTTTTGCTTTTGTTGATGTTCATCTTATGTCCTCCTTTCAAGACACTGTCCATTCCGTTCAGCTGCTCTCCCAGGTCCTGTGCTGTCTCTGACAGAATTACAGTGTCATCGGCGAACCTCAAAGTTTTTATTTCTTCTCCGTGGATTTTAAAACCTACTCCGAATTTTTCGGTGTGTGGCGGAGGGTACTTTGAGGCCGGCCGGAGTGGCCGTGCGGTTCTAGGCGCTACAGTCTGGAACCGCGCGACCGCTACGGTCGCAGGTTCGAATCCTGCCTCGGGCGTGGATGTGTGTGATGTCCTTAGGTTAGTTAGGTTTAATTAGTTCTAAGTTCTAGGCGACTGATGACCTCAGAAGTTAAGTCGCATAGTGCTCAGAGCCATTTGAACCATTTTGGTACTTTGAGTACCTATATCGGTTCTCCCTTCTATTCCAGGCTCGTATTGTTCGTGGAAAGAAAAATTGTCGGTATGCCTCTGTGTGGGCTCTAATCTCTCTGACTTCATCATCATGGTCTCTTCGCGAGATATACGTAGGAGGGAGCAATATACTGCTTGACTCCTCGGTGAAGGTATAATCTCGAAACTTCAACAAAAGCCCGTACCGAGCTACTGAGCGTCTCTCCTGCAGAGTCTTCCACTGGAGTTTATCTATCATCTCCGTAACCCTTTCGCGATTACCAAATGATCCTATAAAGAAGCGCGCTGCTCTCCGTTGGATCTTCTCTATCTCTTCTATCGACCCTGTCTGGTACGGATCCCACACTGATGAGCAATATTCAAGCAGTGGGCTAATAAGTATACTGTAACCTACTTCCTTTCTTTTCGGACTGCATTTCCTTAGGATTCTTCAAATGAATCTCGGTCTGGCATCTGCTTTACCGACGATCAACTTTATATGATCATTCCATTTTAAATCACTCCTAATGCCTACTCCCAGATAATTTATGTAATTAACTGCTTCCAGTTGCTGACCTGCTATATTGTAGCTAAATGATAAGGGATCTTTCTTTCTATGTATTCGCAGCCCGTTACACTTGTCTACATTGAGATTCAATTGCCATTCCCTGCACCATGCTTCAATTCGCTGCAGATCCTCCTGCATTTCAGTACAATTTTCCATTGTTACAATCTCTCGATATACCACAGCACTCCCCTGCGGCACACCTGAAATCACTCTAAGGTACGTTGTCCAAGACGCGACGCACACCAGCGACTGCGACGGGTCGCTACGTGACGTCAGAAGTTGTCCGCTGGCGCATGCGCAGTTCGACTTTGGGATGCGACGCGCGACTGTTGCGGCAGCTGTCGCAGCACTGCACCAGTGAGCAGTGTTGCGACGGAAGTCGCACGACACAAAGACGTACAGCTGCGAGAAGATGTCGAGCCAGTCAAGGAAAACTGAAATGAGCCACTCACAGGATGTGATGCTCTGTGAGCTGGTCTCGCAACAGCCTTGCCTTTACGATTTGAAGAACCCTAAATATAGAGACACTATGTTCAGAGACAGAATTTGGGAAGAAATTTGTGCACAGTTGAAACTGGCAGGTGAGTGAAATATATAATATTTTCCCATTAATGCAAATTTTTCAGGCCTGTTATGAAAATCAGTATAATCCATGCAGATGTAGAATTAGAATGATGAAAATGAACTTGAAGGTCAATTTTCGCATTACTCTTTTTTGTGACGATAAAAATTGAAAACGGCAAATACATTATAAAATGAACAATCTAACGTACAACGAGAAAGTTACATTTTACAATACCTTCACTTTGAAAGTAAACGGTAGATTGGTGTCTTGATGATACCTTCTAGTTGTGAAAAACCACCGCCAGATTGTTGTACAGCTTTCTGTAATCAATAGATGTTCGTTTTTGAGGAAGGCGTTTCTCAACAGATTGCGCAAACAGTATGCTGCAATAAGTAATTTGTCACATTCACTTCAATTCATTGGTAGAAGATGGTGCTCAAAAAACTTGTGCCAAAAGTGCACTACTGTTTTACAAGGCCCTTCTGGTCTGACACAGTTCACAATTGAAATTCGTCTTTTGTAAATCCTGGAGTCATCTTTTGAGTGCAGCTTGGCAAGATTAAATGGATTAAATGTTGATGTCATCCATAACGATGTATGCTGTCAGAATACAAGAATATGGAAGTTCATTTCGATGGGAATAAAGATTCAGTCGGCTATGAAAGTTGCCTTAGCTTGTTCCAAAAGTTTCTGCATGGGAGAAACTGACAAGTATAATTTGGGGAAATTTTGTGAACAAGCACGGACATTATTTCTTCCACATTTCTGCCAGTGTATACTGTAGACGTTCAGAATCAAAATTCTACAGATGTTTAAGGTGTAACCCTATCTTGTTGTCAAGAACTTGAAACAATGCAATGAAGCTAGCGTGCGCTTATTGTTAATAAACTTATCTTTCATTGGAATTTTAGGTGAAATGTGCAAAAACAGATGGAGGAATATTCGGGACTCGTATCAGAGAAATAAACGAGAAAGAAAGCTTGGAACAGGTTCAGATGCCTCAGCAAAACCAAGAAAATGGGTTCTGCTTGATCACTTGGCTTTAAGAAACCTACGTTTCGTGGCATTTTAAATGAAATTGTCAAGAGCATATGGAGAAATATTAGTAACTCATACCGGAGGAATATGACATAAAATGGTTTCATTAGGTCCAAATGTGTCAGCGAAACAAAACAAATGCATTCTCTATCGTGTGATGACCACACGATTCTCGTTGCGCGTCGACAGAACTGGCGGCTAGTCGCGACGCTCCCGGAGATATATGAGCCCAAATCTCGGAAACGGAGATCGATATCAATCTGATCTCAACTTAAAAAATAATTTCGATATGTTAGCTTCTTTTCATCGGCAACGATGTATGACCTAACGTGAACCATACGTAAAGTAGCCAGCGACCACATTTTTCACTGTACACAATTCAAATTTTATGCAGTAGGTTACTTGTAAATTAAGTATCGGGATAACTGTGACGAATATCGGAAAAATAGACACCTCATTATCAAGCTGTGATGTGAAACTGTAAGATACGCAAACATCAATTTTTTGTGCCTTTTACTTTCCTCACAATTGATAGAGAAGTAATATACAGCGAAAAAAACACGCAAAACCGAAAGAGATACTTTTCAATTTTTTAAATTAAAAGGAGAATCTGTATCGAAAAACTAACTCTGGGAGCCGATGTAACTTTGTTGCATTAACATACAATATTTTTTACAGCAAGAAAATCGGAATTCTTATTTTTCTTATGTATTTGAATCCGCCGCCGCCGACCGGAGCTTGGGAAACGGCGACGACTCCAGTCGTGTTGCGGCCGTGTCGCCGTCTGCCAGGTTGGGGAAAGAGGAGGGGGCAGCGTCGCAGTCGCAGCCAAGTGTCGCGTCTTGCACAACGTAACTTTACTTCGGAAGACTTCTCTCCATTGAGAATGACATGCTGCGTTCTGTTATCTAAGAACTCTTCAATCCAATCACACAATTGGTCTGATAGTCCATATGCTCGACGTGAGAATTCCCGAGCCCAGTTTCCGCGCCACGATACTAGACTCGCACGCAGACCTCTGGAGCCCGGAGTGGACTGGCCTGGGACTAGTGCGGCGAACATATGAATGGCAGGCAGCAGGTAGTGTAAGAATGGAGTGGCTGGTGGGCATTGTATGCTAAGCTGCTCCGCCTCGCGGCCGGATCTCTGCCGCACCTCGTTGCGCCACGCGCCGACCGTGGCACGGGCTGGCCCTGCTGACAAACACCTCCGCCTCTTACCACAACACGGCTGCCTTTGTTTCGTCGTCGAGTGTCCAGTCGCGACACTCGCTCCGATTTTTATTAAACGCAGGGTCGATACAGAACGGCCTAGACCATGGAGGTAGGATAAGGGGAGATGGCTTTACAGACTTGACGCTGTACGTTGTTTTGAAGCCAGTGGGCGGAGCCTGTCGCCATCTTGGATCCCCCAAAACATTAGCAGACGAGTGTTTACAATTGCTTCTTGTTCGTTATTTCTGTCGTTTGCACGCCATATTTGTTTTATATAGTAAATGTTACACTGTTTTAGTGAAAAACACCGCATAAGGAACGCAACTTCAAACGTTTTTCTGGTCTTAAATGCGTATTCGATACAGAAATAAGACACGAAAATATGATGCTTCTGGCCTCAGTACTTTTGTTTATTCATTTCGAATAACCGAGAAGAGAAGTGTGTGCCACGAAAAGCGTGTTTTCGTAATCCATTTCTATTCGCTTTCATTGTGTTTGTGTCGATAATTGATAAGGCCGGAACTCCAAAAACAATGATTGATAGTTTAGAGGCGCCGATTTGTATTCGTTGCATTTTCAAATCAAATGCAAATTTTAAATGTTCAAGTTTGCAAGAAACTTACCTTATTTCCTTTGGTATCCCATAGATGTATGCAGGGATGATATAAACAAGCCAGCTGTCACGTCAACAAAGTGAAAGATTCTTTAAATTATGAAGGAAAAGAAGTGAATTTAAGATTGTCAGACCCATTGTAGTTTACACATCTGCTTTGTTTTTAAATTGTACCTACCAAGCGACATTCAGTGTGGCAAATAATAGCAATTTACAGGGTAACACGACAACACAGTGATTTATGTAATGATCTAAATAGCCTGGACTTGTATACGGAACTTTGCTTTAACAAATATGTAACCCTTTAAGTACTTCTAATTTAACCACTGTAACAGATGTTCCACACATTTTACTGAAGATTTAATTAACTACATGTAATTACATTACTTTTATATTAAATTATTGCATTTTACAACATTAGTCCCCACTTCCAGGATATTTCTTGCCAGGAGTTTTCAGTTACTAGGGAATAACCAAACTATGAAAACCAAGTGTATTGCTCACCTCCAGAGAGCTCTTCGCGTTGAACTGATAGGCAATCTAAAGTAAAATCACACAAATAAAAATTTACTGTAAAACTTAACAGTGCATCAAAATTTCAAGTATATATAAGAAAATAGCGCTTAAATAAGTCCACTTACGAATGAAATGTGATTTGTTTATAAACTTTAGACTACAATCAGAACGATTAATACACCCGTAAGCGAGGCAAGCCGGCATTTTTTTTATCCAAAAACGCTTCACGACTACACGGAATCACAACACCAGAAGCGAATGTTTTGGGGTAGCTAACATGGCAGGTCTTCACTCGGGTCGGCAGCAAGTTTGTGACGTCATGACAACTTCTCTTATTTTTACCTCCATGGCCTGGACACCAATGTTCCCTATGGGGCCGCCATATTCGGGCTAAAGCAGACGACACTGTGTAACGTATTTACTTTCGGCAGTATGTATCGCTTTTTTGGGCAGTTTTGAATCGAAAATTGCCTAGTTACGTTTACAAATAAACTACGGGACATCGTGCAGAGCCGTTTCGTAATTTGGTTAGAGAAAAATCTCAAACCTTCAAGTTTCTCGTAAAATTTCTGCAACTATCTCCTTACATCTACATCTACATTATGACGTCTACGTTGACATGACGCTAAACGCTGATCTCCGTCCTTTTTGCGAGTTGGCAGCACTATTAGTGTATCAGTAACACACGTCCGCGTTGGCAATTTGCGGAATATTACAGGTAGTTTAAATGTAGAGGAGAGAGCGGGTAGGAATGAGCGGAAAGAGTACATTGAAGACGTCTACGAAGGGGAAGACTTGTCTGATGTGATTGAAGAAAAAAACAGGAGTCGATTTAGAGGAGATAGGGGAGCCAGTATCAGAATCAGAATTTAAGAGAGCTTTGCAGGACTTAAGAACAAATAAAGCAGAAGTGTTAGATAACATTCCGTCAGAATTTCTAAAGTCATTGGGGAACTGGTTGGTGTGTAGAATGTATGAGTCTGGCGACATACCATCTGACTTTCGGACAAATATCGTCGGACACAATGCCGAAGACTGCAAGAGCTGACAACTGCGAGAATTATCGTGCAATCAGCTTAACAAAATGGTTCTGAGCACTATGGGACTTAACATCTATGGTCATCAGTCCCCTAGAACTACCTAAACCTAACTAACCTAAGGACAGCACACAACACCCAGTCATCACGAGACAGAGAAAATCCCTGACCCCGCCGGAAATCGAACCCGGGAACCCGTGCATGGGAAGCGAGAACGCTACCGCACGACCACGAGCTGCGGACCCAGCTTAACAGCTCATGCATCCAAGTTGTTGGCAAGAATAATACACAATAAAGAAAATTGACGATGTGTTACTCGTAGATGACGTTCAGTTTGCCTTTAGGACAGGCAAGCGCACCAGAGATGCATTTCTGCCGTTGCGACTGATAATGGAAGCAAGACTAAAGAAAAATCAAGACATGTTCATAGGATTTGTGAACTCGGAAAAGCGTTCGACAATGTAAAATGGTGCAACATGTTCGAAATTCTGAGAAAAATAGGGGTAAGCTAGAGGATGGGACGGGTAATATACAATATGTACAAGAGCCAAGAGAGAATAATAAGAGTGGGCGACCAAGAACGACGTGCTCGGATTAGAAAGGGTGTAGAACTCGCATGTAGTCTTTAGCTCATACTGTTCAGTCTGCACATCGAAGAAGCAATGATGAAAATGAAAGAAAGGTTCAGGACTGGAATGAGAATTTAACGTGAAAGGATATCGATTAAACGATTCGCTGATGACATTGCTATCCTGAGTTAAAGTGAAGAATTTCATGATCTGCTGAGTGCAATGAATAGTCTAATGGGTATAGAATGTTCACAGAGAGTAAATCGAAGAAAGATGAAAGTAATGAGAAGTAGCAGAAATGAGAACAGCGAGAAACTTAACATCGCCATTGATGGTCACAAAGAACATGACGTTAAGGAATTTTGTTATCTAGGCAGCAAAATAACCAATGACGGATAGAACGAGGAGGACATCAAAAGCAGACTAGCACTGGCAAAAAAGGGCATTCCTGGCCAAGCGAAGCCTAGTAGTACCAAACATAGGCCTTAATTTGAGGAAGAAATTTCTGATAATGTATGTTTGGAGCACAGCATTGTACGGTAGTGAAACATGGTCTGTGGGAAAATCGCAAGAGAAGAGAATTGAAGCATTTGAGATGTGGTGCTGCAGACGAATGTTGAAAATTAGATGGACTGACAAGGTAAGGAATGAGCAGGTTCTGCGCAGAATCGGAGAGGAAAGGAATATTTCGAAAACACTGGCAAGGAGAAGGCACAGGATGATAGGACATCTGTTAAGACATGAGGGAATGACTTCCTTGGTACTAGAGGGAGCTGTAGAAGGCAAAAACTGTAGAGGAAGACAGATATTGGAATACATCGCGCTAATAGTTGAGGACGTAGGTTGTAAGTGCTACTCTGAGATGAAGAGAGTGACACAGGAGAGGAATTCGTGGCGGGCCGCATCAAACCAGTCAGAAGACTCATGACCCAAAAACAAAAAAACAAAAACAAATATAAAAGTAGCTTACGGGACTTTGATGGATAAAGAGAAACGTTATGACAAGGGTCGATCAGGTTAACAATGCAAGTGTTGAGCACACAATGTGACCCTTGCCAAGACGTCAGTGTGTCATGAGAGAGCCGGTATCAGGTGGTACTAATGGCGGGCTCGCCAGAGGCACAAAGAAAGGCCGTGCGACTTCCGGCAGGACGCCGAAACCGGTTCTCTTAAATCGCGCCCAGATCGCAAGCCTGAGTGGAGTACGTCATTTCGTGCGAGTGGTCGGCGCCACTTGTTGGCCGTCGTTGCTGCAGAGTTGGTGCTCCCTTCTAATGAACAGCTCGTCAGCGCGCGTCTGTGTAACGGCTGAGAAACTGCTTGCGAACGCCCAATAGCTTTACGTGCTAATTAAGCATCGAGGAGGAATAAGAACCGGGAAAACAGTGCAGCTTGCCACTAGATTACCGAAAATATCTGAAAAAAATTCCTCTCATGGGCCAGCCTCTTCATTTCAGAGTATCTCTTGCGTTTGCGTCTCAATTATTTTTTGGATGTAGTCCAATCTCTGCCCTTCCCTACAGTTTTTATGCCCTACTGCTCCCTCTACGCACAATGGAGGCTAGTGCCTTATGCCTTAACCTTCTGACTGATTTTTTTGTTCTTTTTTCGAGCTGCATTACAACTATTGGGGCCTGACATCTTATTATTTACACAGGCATTAGTGCTCCACACAGATCTCTTAGCCAGTACCCAAGGCTACTACCGCGCAGCAAAATTGTGCTGCGCACTTGAGGCACTGTTGCTCATGCAGCACCACGTGGGGCTGGGACTGCATGGAGTTCTTCTGTCTGCACTTTGGTGTTATCTTTCATTGACTTACAGCATATAACTGCTGTAAGTAAATGAAAGATTTCTTAAAGAAAAATACAGGAATTTGGAAGTAGGAAATTATAAATTTATGGTATAATTTAAGAAGAGAATAAAAGGATACAGGAAAGAGTAGATATGGGTATATCTTCACCCACATCACCTGGGCAAGTGGAATTGGAATTGAACATCCCAAGTCCAGCGTTTGTTAGGTTAGGGTTGGGTTGGGTTGTTTGGGGGAGGAGGCCAAACAGCGAGGTCATCGGTCTCATCGGACAGAGAAGGAAGTTGTCCGTACCCTTTCAAAGGAACCATCCCGGCATTTGCCTGGAGCGATTTAGGGAAATCACGGAAAAGCAGGATGGCCGGACGCGGGATTGAACCGTCACCATCCCGAATGCGAGTCCGGTGTGCTAACCACTGCGCCACCTCGCTCGGTTTTGTTAGGTTACATAACAACTAATGCAATTAAATTAGTTAGTAAACAAATTATGCATAGATTCGGAACAATATCTTGCCTCAATGTAATCTGATCCTACATAACTGTAGGAGAAATAACATCACTAACCTATTATTAATCTCGTAAAAACATTTTTGTAGAATAACTCTACAACTTTTTTAAGTAGTAGACACATTAATTTTGTATAATTGCGTAATATGCGAGATCTGTTTCTGTTGTGTATTTACAGTGTTTCATTTTGCTTGCTTACTTCATAAAAAACTTATATCGCATTCATATTATTACATTTACAATGATGTTTTCATTTATGTAACTGCTTAACAATACTGACTACCAATTTTATTTCAAAATGTCCGCCCCCAGTAGCTGAGTGGTCAGCGCGACAGAATGTCAATCCTAAGGGCCCGGGTTCGATTCCCTGCTGAGTCGGAGATTTTCTCCGCTCAGGGATTGGCTGTTGTGTTGTACTAATCATCATCATTTCATCCCCATCGACGCGCAAGTCGCCGAAGTGGCGTCAAATCGAAAGACTTGCACCCGGCGAACGGTCTACCCGACGGGAGGTCCTAGTCACACGACATTATTATTTCAAAATCATTAATGTATGGTTATTTTAATTAATGTATTGGTCAGAAGTAACAATATGAAAAAAAAATTTCCTGTCGTTTCTTTTTCCAAGTGGGTTAGGGGCGATTGGGGAGGGGGAGGTGTAGCCCACACAGGATTATTCGTAAGTACCTCCAGGTTTCAGAAGACAAGTTTGCAAAAACTACAAGACATACTGTAAACAGATACACGTCAGTGCACAACGCAAGCTTTGTTTGTGATGTGGCAAGCGTCAATCGATGCAATTGATGGGTGCAAGTCGTTGAACCCATGGTGTCTGCGAAGGCGCGAAGGCAGCCCGCGTTGCGAATCTGGCAGTTGCGTTTTCCATCTGCTGGTGCGTACTAATTCGATGTATCAATACGAAGACGAAGGTTAACAATGAAACTTGAAGACAGCACAACCTACAGCTGCTGTCTTTAATTATAAGAATTCTGATAACCTGTAGTGAGACACATACGTCTCGATGGTACTCAAAGGGTTAGCAAATGCTTTACGATCCTGTTCCTTCTTCTTGTTAGTGTTTATTCCATATACTCACTGATTCTGCGAAGAACTTCCTCATTCCCTGTCTCATCAGTCCACCTAATTTTAAACATCTTTCTGCAGCACTCACATCTCAAACGCTTCGTTTTCTCTAAACGTACTTTACCAGAAATTTCTTCGACAAATTAAGGTCTTTACTTGATACAATGCCCTCGTTGATTCCTCCGTCATGTGTTATTTTGCTTCCAATGTAATAGAATTCCTTCATTGCATCTACATCTTGGTCCCCAAATTTGGACTTTGACGTTATCGCTAATCTCTCGTTACTTTCTTCGGTTTACTCTTAACCGACATTCTGTGCTCACAAGGCTGCTCATTCCACTTGGTATGTACTGAAATACTCATCCTCCCTTTGACTTAGTAGGACAGCAACGCCATCAGCGAATATTAGCAATCGTATACTTTCCCCCTGACATTTAGTCCGACATCAGGACTTCTCTTTTATTCCTTCCATTGCTTCTCAGATGAACAGATTTAATAGTAAGGGCGAAAGACTACATCCTAGCCTTACACACTTTTCAATCCGTGAACTTCGTTCTTGGTATTCTATTCTTATCTTCCCTCTTGATTCTTGTACATAATGTATATTACCCGTCTTTACCTACAGCGTACCCCTATTTTTCTCAGAATTTGGAATGTCTTGCACCACTGTACATTGTCGAAACGCTTTTACCAGGTCGACAAAACCTATGAACGTGTCTTGTTTATTTTTCTTAACTCTTGTTTCCGTTATCAAGCCCAAACGTCAGAACTGCCTCTCCGGGGCCTTTATCCGATTTCCTTTTCTAAATCTTCTTTATATTATTCTTGTTAGTAACTAGGAAGCATGAGATGCAACGCTGATAGCACGACAGTTCTCGCACTTATCTATCATTGCTATCTTCGGAATTATGTGGATGATATTTTTCCGTAAGTCTGATGATATGTATCTAAACTCTTAGATTCTGCCGGCCGGTGTGGCCGAGCGGTTCTAGGCGCTTCAGTCTGGTACCGTTCGACCGCTACGGTCGCAGGTTCGAATCCTGCCGCGGGCATGGATGTGTGTGATGTCCTTAGGTTAGTTAGGTTTAAGTAGTTCTAAGTTCTAGGGGACTGATGACCTCCGATGTTAAGTCCCATAGTTCTCAGAGCCATTTGATTAGATTCTACAAATTAACTTCAATAATCGTTTGATCGCCACTTCCCCGTATGCTTTAGAAATTCAAACCTGTGTCAAACGCTTTCAGAAAATTAAGATAATAACAGACAAAATCAGTTCTAGGCCTTATTTCGTTAGAATAATTATTACGTAAAATATGTTTGCGTTCTACAGAACCGAATAAAGAGTAAGGCACTGACGATGGCACAAAGCCGCCGAAACATTTTGGGTTTACCTGTACATAAAGAAATAAACTTTTTGCGTAACAGACGGACCTGAAATCTAGTAATTTTGACTGCAAACGAGACTACTACGGGAGCTGAAAAATAAAATGATGAATAGTTGACTTATACTGGATTCCCTGTGTCTCGCATGCCGACTCCCATTTCATCACACAGTTCCTCCCCTCGTACAGGCCTTCAATGTACTCGTCCCAGCTATCGCTGCGTTTATCAGCGGAAATAAATTGCTTTTAATTTCACTGAATGTTGTTTTGACTTTCCTATACGCTGCATCAGTCCTTCCGATGAAATATTATTTTCCGACGCCCTCGCATTTTACCGGCAGCCATTTCGCCTTGGCTTTCATGCACCTGCTACATATTTCATTCCTAAGTGACTTGTACCTGTATTGCTGTCTTTATGTCTTTCCCCGAACACGTTTGTACTTACGTCTTTCGTCCGTCAGTTGAAGTATTTCTTCTGGATCTGAACGGTTTCTTCGCAGCTACTTTCCTTGTAACTCTATTTGTCTGTTCAACTTCTGTGATTGCCCGTTTTAGAGATGCTCATTCCTCTTCAAACCTGTGTACTACGATAACGTCCAGCACTCCACGTTCCAGTTGACAATACAGCACGGAACGTAGGACTGTGACTAAATCTCCGTATGGGCTCTACTTTCTCCGATTTTCTCGTCGCGGTCATTTCGCGAGACTTGTATGGGAGGGACTAATATGCCACATTGCTCTTCTAGAAACGTTCTCTCTCGGAATTTTTAACAGTAAATGCCTACGTGGTGCACAACTGTTTACTCGAATGGGGACATAATCGCCGTAATCTCGATGTCCTTGTTAAGGACCACAGAAACTTACTGGTTCTTGATTTCTGTCCAAGCAAAGTTTGTGTTCAGACACAAAGAGCTAACGGCTCGAATATGACGCACACTATACAAAGAAACTAAAAAATCAGTCACAATGCAATAAAAACAGTTAATGCAAAAAGCAGTTTGTCAACGCGTAATGTTCAGTGAGCAACATGTAGAGTTAAACTAATAAGAAAATGTAACCACAGTCACAACGGAAACCCTAACAAGTTCACATGGTGACGTTGTTTACGGTTGAAGCAACGAATTCTAGGTATCTCGTGCGATAATATGGCACAAACGAACCCAAAACAAAGCAGCCAAATGAAAATCGTTTCGAAATTCGTAACACCACACCGCAAGCCTTTCAAAACAGAGAACAAACAAAATCAGCGATCAAAAGAATGCACGTCGATAGCAGTAGAGAAAGTATCGATATCAATACTACTTTGTTTCACGTATGAATCTCTGGCGCAGATATTAACATTGGAGTTCTACAGAGCGAGATACACTTACGTATGACAAAAGAATGCTGTGCGAAGGGGTATGGGGCTGCATATTGGTGCACATTATTATTAATTCCTTCAACTCCTTATGTGGAGCATAGGGCTGCAACAAACGATCGCCATCTTGTTCTGTCTTCTGTTAGTATCTTCATTTCTTCCCATCCTATTCCTTACTGACGGCCTTCTGCTTCAACTGACCGTCTCCATGTCATTTTGGGCCTGCGTCGTCTCCGTCGTCCTTGCGGGATCCAGTCAAGTGCTTCTCTCGCAATATATCCATTTGGTCTTCTAAGAGTATGTCCTAACCATCTCCACTTCTTGCTTCTGATTTGCAGCTCAATTGGCTTCTGGTTTGTTCTTTCCCACAGAGTTTCGTTAGAGATGACATTTGGCCACTGTATCCACAGGATGTTCCTCAGGCATCTGTTATTGAATGTCTGCAGCTTGTGGATTAACTGTTTTGTCTCTTTCCATGTTTCACATGCATAAAGCAGCACAGATTTTACATTACTTTCAAATATCCGCAATTTGGTCCTCAGTGATATTTCCTTCGATCTCCAGATGCAGCGTTGGGTTGTAAAAGCTCCTCTTGCTTTGTTGACGCTGCTGTTAATGTCTTCTGTTGCACCGCCACCTGGTGTAATCATGCTTCCTAGGTAGCAAAGCTGATCCACCTTTTCAATTACCTGGCTGCCAAGCTTAAGCTCTGCAGTGCTTTTATCATTTGCCCGCATGTCTTTAGTTTTAAATGCGAACATTTTAGGTTAGGGTTTACCGTGACTGTTATTGACATTAAATGAAACAACAAGTTTACTGCTAGCAGTCACCGTTTTATTTATTCAACCCGATGATGGAGGTTTAAACCTTTGAAATGCGTCGTGGAAATAAATAAAACGGTGACTGGTAACAGTAAACTTGTTGCTTCATTTAATGCCTTTAGTTTTTTGGGCGTTAATTTTCAAGCGAACTTCCTTGTTTTATACATCGAACTATTCAGGAAGATGTGCGCTACAAAATAGGCATATTTTTGAAAAATCGAATTTTTTTTTTTCATTTTTAACGTCCTACCCCCCTCCCCCCCTAAGAGGACCACATCCCACGCACGAAAACCACCCCCAAAAACGTGACACAACCTCTATTAAACCGGGTGATCAAAAAGTCAGTATAAATTTGAAAACTGAATAAATCACGGAATAATGTAGATAGAGAGGTACAAATTGACACACATGCTTGGAATGACATTGGGTTTTATTAGAACCAAAAAAATACAAAAGTTCAAGAAATGTCCGAGAGATGGCGCTTCATCTGATCAGAATAGCAATAATTAGCATAACAAAGTAAGACGAAGCAAAGATGATGTTCTTTACAGGAAATGCTCAAGATGTCCACCATCATACCTCAACAATAGTTGTAGTCGAGGAATAACGTTGTGAACAGCACTGTAAAGCATGTCCGGAGTTATGGTGAGGCTTTGGCGTCGGATGTTGTCTTTCAGCAACCCTAGAAAAATGGCTCTGAGCACTATGGGACTCAACTGCTGTGGTCATCAGTCCCCTAGAACTTAGAACTACTTAAACCTAACTAACCTAAGGACATCACACACATCCATGCCCGAGGCAGGATTCGAATCTGCGACCGTAGCGGTCGCACGGTTCCGGACTGCGCGCCTAGAACCGCGAGACCACCGCGGCCGGCAGCAACCCTAGAGATGTCGGTCGATCACTATACATTTGCGACTTCAGGTAACCCCAAAGCCAATAATCGCACAGACTGAGGTCTGGGGACCTGGGAGGCCAAGCATGACGAAAGTGGCGGCTGAGCACACGATCATCACCAAGCGACGAGGGCAAGAGATCTGTCGGACATTTTGTGAACTTTTTTTTCTTTTTTTTTTGTTCTAATAAAACCCCATGTCATTCCAAGCATTTGTGTCAATTTGTACCTCTCTATCTACATTATTCCGTGGTTTATTAAGTTTTCAAATTTGTACTGACTTTTTGATCACCCGGTATTTTACTGCTGGCGTCTGACTAGATGAGAGAGTGACAAAGGGAGATACGCCCGAGGTGTCACCTGCAGCGGCGGCGGCGGCCAGGTTTGGCGAGTGGGTCCTTAACCTACCTGCGCCGTCTGCGGCGGGCAGCAGGCGCTGTTGCCGTGCGGCTGCTCAGAACCTGGACGGTCTGTACCAGGAGGAAGGGTGCACAGCGGGCCGAGCCACGCGCTTCCACGGTGGGAGGCTGCGCCCAGGCGTGGACACCTCCGTGATGCAGCTAACTCAGCGGCTCTGAACCTGCACAGGGCGTTGTAGCGAACAAAGTAATTTCAGTCTCCATCCCAAATTAATAAAAAAGATAATCTAAACTCTAACAAACACCAAATCCAAAATAAAGTTCAGAGGAGAAATATCTGAGTCATTTAGACTTAAACAGGCTTAACTGGGAGATGATTTATCGCCATTACTTTTCAACTGTGCACTCGAGTACGTAATGAGGGTACATGGAATATCCTATGAATATAAGAATTGGAATCAAGAAAGATCAAATGAATTGCTTGGGATTCAAAATGGTTCAAACGGCTCTGAGCACTAAGGACTTAACTTCTGAGGTCATCAGCCCCTAGACTTAGAACTACTTAAACCTAACTAACCTAAGGACATCACACACATCCATGTCCAAGGCAGGATTCGAAACTGCGACCGTAGCGGTGGCGCGGTTCCAGACTGTAGCGCCTAGAACTGCTCGGCCACTCCGGCCTCCGCTTGGGATTCGCAGATGACTTGATGTTACTTGCTAATAACATTCTAGGAGCCAGAAATCAAGTAGCAAGCCTACAAAATATAGCGCCAAAATAGGACTCCATATATCATTGGAAATTACGGAGTTAATGAAAGTAGATCCGCTCGCAATCAACCACATAACAGTAAATAAAAATGGTACAAATGGCTCTGAGCACTATGGGACTTAACTTCTGTGGTCATCAGTCCCCTAGAACTTAGAACTACTTAAACCTAACTAACCTAAGGACATCACACACATCCATGCCCGAGGCAGGATTCGAACCTGCGACCGTAGCAGTCCCGCGGTTCCGGACTGCGCGCCTAGAACAGTAAATAACAGGACAGTAAGCATAGTAATACATTTTAAATACCTAAGAGAAATCATAACATACAACTTAAAAAAGAAATCTGCGTGGCAAGAAAGAAGGAACAAAATGATAAAAACTCAAAAATTAACATGGTCTACAAGCAATAAAAAATTCTGTCAATCTAAATTAAAAAATTGTAAGACGGATTTTCAGCCAGAGGTGACATGCGGATGTGAAACTCTTTTCAAAGTCATCCAGAAAATTTGGAATCACAAAAACCTAAATGTAACACGTGTAAATAAGAAATATAAAAAAGATGAGTAGTGGCAGATTTCGCCAAATGAAGTGGTGTGCGGTGAACTGGTGCCGATCCCATATACAATACGAAAAAAATCTCTTTTTTTCGGTCACGTTGTAAGGACACCAGAAACCAGATCACCAAGAAAAATTATACAGAAACTTTGGAACTTGAAACAACAAGTGGTATGGATAAAGGATATCAGTGAGAATATGAAAGGGCTAGGATTACCCCGAGACGATTTGCAAAGCAAAATACAAAATTAAAGAAACTCGAAAATATAAAAAATAAGATTTAAACCAAAAATAAACAAACAACAAGCAATAAAAAAGTATACTTGCAGATGAAGAACGATAAATAAGATCAGACAGAATGAAAAGAAACTGGGCATATTCGGAAAGAATACCTACTGGAGAAGACGACCAGAAAATGAATGAAGTGGTCCATTGAATAGTGAAAGCAAATGCAGAAAAAGAACAAACAAGACTAGTATTAGCCCTAGGAACAACAACAAATCGAAAAACTGAGCAATTCTCACGAAATAACCGTAACTCACAAAAACTCACCAGTTTCATACATAAACTGATCATCCAGAACATTATGATCACCGACCTGCTATCGATATAAACCCGCCAGCTAGCGATCGTGGAGGCACCGCCAGCTCCTTTCGTCGCCACCGTCTACCTTCATGGTGGTAAAGATGGCCTAAAACAGACCGAAACTGGTAAGCTCATAAAAAAAGAAGTCTCTTGCAGTTGTTACTGATCATTCTTAAGTACGAGGTGCATTCAAGTTCTAAGGCCTCCGATTTTTTTTTCTCCGGACTGGAAAGAGATAGAAACATGCGCATTGTTTTAAAATGAGGCCGCATTCATTGTCAATACGTCCCAGAGATGGCAGCACCATACGGCAGATGGAATTTTACCGCCAGCGGCGAGAATGAGAACTGTTTTAAATACTTAAAATGGCGACATTTTCCTTACTTGAACAGCGTGCAATCATTCGTTTTCTGAATTTGCGTGGTGTGAAACCAATTGAAATTCATCGACAGTTGAAGGAGACATGTGGTGATGGAGTTATGGGTGTGTCAAAAGTGCGTTCGTGGGTGCGACAGTTTAATGAAGGCAGAACATCGTGTGACAACAAACCGAAACAACCTCGGGCTCGCACAAGCCGGTCTGACGACATGATCGCGAAAGTGGAGAGAATTGTTTTGGGGGATCGCCGAATGACTGTTTAACAGATCGCCACCAGAGTTGGCATTTCTGTGGATTTTGTGCACACAATCCGGCATGACGACCTGAAAATGCGAAAAGTGTCATCCAGGTGGGTGCCACGAATGCTGACGGACGACCACATGGCTGCCCGTGTGACATGTTGCCAAGCAATGTTGATGCGCAACGACAGCATGAATGGGACTTTCTTTTCGTCGGTTGTGACAATGGATGAGACGTGGATGCCATTTTTCAATCCAGAAACAAAGCGCCAGTCAGCTCAATGGAAGCACACAGATTCACCGCCACCAAAAAAATTTCGGGTAACCGCCAGTGCTGAAAAAATGATGGTGTCCATGTTCTGGGACAGCGAGGGCGTAATCCTTACCCATTGCGTTCCAAAGGGCACTACGGTAACAGGTGCATCCTACGAAAATGTTTTGAAGAACAAATTCCTTCCTGCACTGCAACAAAAACGTCCGGGAAGGGCTGCGTGTGTGCTGTTTCACCAAGACAACGCACCCGCACATCGAGCTAACGTTACGCAACAGTTTCTTCGTGATAACAACTTTGAAGTGATTCCTTATGCTCCCTACTCACCTGACCGGGCTCCTAGTGACTTTTGGCTTTTTCCAACAGTGAAAGACACTCTCCGTGGCCGCACATTCACTAGCTGTTCTGCTATTGCCTCCTCGATTTTCCAGTGGTCAAAACAGACTCCTAAAGAAGCCTTCGCCGCTGCCACGGAATCATGGCGTCAGCGTTGTGAAAAATGTGTACGTCTGCAGGGCGATTACGTCGAGAAGTAACGCCAGTTTCATCGATTTCGGGTGAGTAGTTAATTAGAAAAAAAATCGGAGGCCTTAGAACTTGAATGCACCTCATAAAAAAAGCGTTGTTCTCCAAGAGACATGTTCTCAAAAATTTCTGTTTTCTTTATGCTATGCATGATGTACAACGATCAACGCTACCACGGCGTTTTCTGTCCGTTCCCTTTCTGAAAAATACGCGATTTCACTTTAGTAATATTTTACTGAAGGAAATTTACCGACAATTGCTGAAGACCAACTAGTCGAGTTCTCTAAGTCCAACAGCAGCAGAACCAAGCGTCTAATGTCTCGGCATATAGCTGAAAGAAAACAAAGTTCGTGGAGATCGTTTCCGCACATGTGCAGTCATCCGTCTACTCAAGAATTTAGAATTACACGACTGATCAGTAACGTCAATGCTATATTTACCGGCAAGTCATGCGGGCATCCACCGTGAGTAGCCCATTGCGACTAGGAAGTCGCTCGTGTACAAACATAGGGTTATCATTTTGTGTATACACTGAAGAGCCAAAGAAACTGGCACGCCTACCTAATATTGTGTAGAGCCCCCGCCTGCACGCAGCAGTGCCGCAGCACAACTTGGCATGGACGCGACTAATGTTTGAAATAGTGCTGGAGGGAACTGACACCATGAATCCGGCACGGCTGTCCATAAATCCGCAAGAGTACGAAGGGGTGGAGACCTCTTCTGAGCAGCACGTTGCAAGGCATTTCAGATATGCTCAATAATGTTCACGTCTGGGTAGTCTGGTGGCCAGTGGAAGTGTTTAAACTCAGAAGAGTGGTCCTGGAGCAACTCTGTAGCTATTCTAGACTGTGGGGTATCACATTGTGCTAATGGAATTGCTCAAGTCCGTAGGAACGTACAATGGACACGAATGGATGCAGGTGATCAGACAGGATGCTTACGTACATGTCACCTGTCAAAGTCGAATCTAGACGGATCAGGGGTCCCATATCACTCCAACTGCACACGCACCAGACCATTACAGAGCCTCCACCAGCTTGAACAGTCACCTGCTGACATGCAGGGTCCATGATTCATGAGGTTATCGCCATAGGCCGTACACATCTATCTGCTCGATACAATTTGAAACGAGACTCGTCCGACCAGCCAACATGTTTCGAGTCATCAACAGTCCAATGTCGGTGTTGACGGGCCCAGGCGAGGCGTAAAGCTTTGTGTCGTGCAGCCAACAAGGTTACACGAGTGACCTTCGGTTCTGAAAGCCCATACCCATGATGTTTCGTTGGATGGTTCGCACGCTGACACTTGTTGATGGCCCAGCAATGAAATCGAAACCTGCAGCAGTTTGCGGAAAGGTTGCACTTCTGTCTCGTTGAACTGTTCTCTTCAGCCATCATTGGTCCCGTTCTTGCAGGATCTTCTTCCGGCCTCAGCGATGTCTGAGCCTTGATGTTTTACCGGATTCCTGATATTCACCGTACACATTTGAAATGGTCGTGCGGGAAAATGCTCACTTCATCGCTACCTCGGAGATGCTGTGTCCCACTGCTCGTGAGCCGACTATTAACACCAATTTCAAACTCGGTTAAATTTTGATAACCTGCCACTGTAGCAGCAGTAGCCGATCGAACAACTGCGGCAGCCACTTGTTGTCTTATATAGCCGTTGCCTGTTGACATATCTCTGCATTTGAACACGAATGCCTATCCCAGTTTCTTAGGCGCTTCAGTGTATTGACATCGTTGTGGGGAAAAATTATCGTTAATGTAGTGAAATGCCAGAGGCAGGGAGACGAGCTTGCAAGCAGCACGCGGTGTGTTTTTCTGGCGGCTGCGAGGTGCGGAGTCAGCTCCTGCTAGGCTGGTGTCCTTGCGCAAGGCTACTGCGTCACAGAACAGGGGCAACAGAGCGGTGTGAAGAGATGAGGCGGCGGCATTCCACGGCCCGCCTGACGTCCGCCGAGCATCTGCCGCGCTGCTGGAAGGACACGAGGAGCGGAGCGCAGCCTGCGGAGGGCTGGGCTGGGCCGGGATCCGGGAAACCCGGCACCACGGCACCGGCCGCCGCCGCCACACTCCAAAGTGGTCTGGCACCGACTCACACACTTTTAATTGCGACTTTCTCAGATAAAAGATGAATGATTACTCTACTGATGGACCTCTAGATCTGTGTGAGGGACATTTGCAAGACATTTAGCGTAACCATTGCACTATACCTACACATTATGTCCCGTAACTCATCGTACAGCGCGTAGCGGTGAGTACATCTTACAAGGGAACCTCCCCATCGCACCCCCCCCCCCCCTCAGATTTAGTTATAAGTTGGCACAGTGGATAGGCCTTGAAAAACTGGACACAGATCAATCGAGAAAACGGGAAGAAGTTGTGTGGAACTCTGAAAAAAATAAGCAAAATATTAAAACTGAGTAGTCCATGTGCAACATATGCAACATCAAGGACAGGGAGAGCTCACAGTTTGTCGTGGTCCACAGTGGTTAGCGTGAGCAGCTGCGGGACGAGAGGTCCTTGGTTCAAGTCCTCCCTCGAGTAAAAAGTTTTAATTTGTTATTTTCAGACAATTATCAAAGTTCAGGCACTCATACAAAATAAACTTCGCTCTCCAAAATTCCAGGACATGTTCAGATTTGCTTGGACATATGCAGGATTTGACGGTCTACACACGGAAAAATTTGAAAACGTTAAAAACATGTTTTGACAGAGCACAGGGAAAACTGTGTGACTGTGAAACTGTTGCATTCATTTGTTGCAGTTTATGTGACAAACTCTTATGTTTTCATCACTTTTTTGGGAGTATTATCACATCCACAAGAAAACCTAAATCTGGCAAGATAGAAGAATCTTTTACCCATTCGCCAAGTGTACAAGTTAGGTGGGTCGACAACATATTCCTGTCATGTGACGCACGTACCGTCACCAGTGTCGTATAGAATATATCAGACGTGTTTTCCTGGGGAAGAATCGGTTGACCTATGACCTTGCAATCAAATGTTTTGGTTCCCATTGGAGAGGCACGTCCTTTCGTCTACTAGTCGCATGGTTTTGCGGTGCGGTCGCAAAACACAGACACTAAACTTATTACAGTGAACAGAGACGTCAATGAACGAACGGACAGATCATAACTTCGCGAAAATAAAGAAACTAAACTTTTCACTCGAGGTAGACTTGAACCAAGGACCTCTCGTTCCGTAGCTGCTCACGCTAACCACGGGACTACGGCGCTCCCGAGATCACATTATACTTGATGTTGCCTATCTTGCGCATGGACTACTCAGTTTGTATATTCTGCTTTTTTTTCGATAGTTCCTCACAATTTCTTCCTGTTTTCTCGATTGATTTGTATTCAGTTTTTCAAGGCCCATCCACTGTGCTAACTTATAACTAAATCTGAGGGGGGTGCCATGGGGAGGTTCCCTTGTTAGCAGTATTAGCTGTTATCTGTGCGAAGGAAAAATGAGTGTCATATACAATCGCACCAAAAAGTATTGGCACACGTGCGTATTTATCGTTGCAGATTACAAACGCCGAATCTTCCGGTACACAGCGTGCTACCTCTCATACCAGACATTACAATTCTGCCCACAGTGCCTATCATTAACAAAGAAATGCAGTGTTAAGGGCAAAAATGTATCTCCCCTGCACACAAAAAGTATTGGCACAGAGCGTGGCTTCTCGGTATATTTCTGGATTTTCAGGAACCCGAACGCCATCTGCTGACGCAATAGACACTGCGTGTTGTTGACGGCCCAGTCGCTACTACGTTTCTGTAACGCGCGATAGTGGTCAGCATGGGGCCGAAGAAGGAGGAACATTTCAGTGGCGTTGCGTGAGAGACTGCTATTGCTCCATTCACATGGGAGAAGCTATAGACAAATCGGAGTAGAGGTGTCTATTAGCTACCACCGTACGAGCAATCATTCATAAATATAAAGAGACTGTAACAACAGTGAATAAGTGTCGTCCTGGACGTCCAAAAGTGCTTACAACCCGAGAGCGTCGCCGTATCATCGCACTGCTACAAGTGCAGCAACTATTGCTGAGGTTGTTCAGACAACGTCCGTCAAGACGGTTAGTGTTCAAACTGTACGAAATGTGTTGAATGAGGCTGACGTGCATGGACATTCTCCCAGGAAAAAGCCATACATATCGGAAATTAACTGGCAGAAACGCCTGCAGTTTGTCGAGGACTACATCAGCAAGCCGATGGAGTTTTGGAACACTGTGATATTTAGCGACGAATCGAAGTTCAGTGTGTTCGAATTTGATGCGAGAAAGGAAGTTTGGCGCAAGCCGAATACGCACCTACACATCAAACACATGCATCCCACAGTCAAACACGGTGGGGGCGGTGTCATGGTCTGGGGGCTGTATGGCGGCGTCCGGCGTTGGAAATCTAGCTGTAATCCACGGTACAATGGATCATTTGAGATACATCGACGTGTTGCGAGGTAATTTCCACGGTAGTGCACAGACATTGGGCGTTACTGAGGCGTTTCATTTCCAGAAAGACAACGACCCAAAACATACCGCCATGAAAACTCGGGAGTGGTTACTGTACAACGCCCCCAGAAGGGTTCTAACACCACCTCAGAGCCCTGATCTGAACCCCATTGAGAACCTGTGGGCTCATCTTGACACACAGAAAAAGACGTCCGCATAGTAAAAACGACTTGGAGAAAGTGCTCCTGGAGGAATGGTCGAAAATTACCCCTGATATCACCCGGAATTTAATATAAAGCATTCCTACGCGTTTAAGTGCTGTTATAGATGCTAAAGGGATGCACACTAGCTATTCGAAGGTGAACATCAATGAAGAAAACGAACGATTCATACGCGTGCGCCAATACTTTTTTGACTGCATAAGAGCTATGTTTATTTTCATAACACTGTATGTTACTTTACGGACAGGTGATTTGGACATATTTGTAACCTGTGTAATGTAAGGCGGCACGTGTCTGGGTTCTTTTCTGAAATATATGTTTCGTTTAACCTACAACCACTAAAATGTAGCCGGCCGAAGTGGCCGTGCGGTTAAAGGCGCTGCAGTCTGGAACCGCAAGACCGCTACGATCGCAGGTTCGAATCCTGCCTCGGGCATGGATGTTTGTGATGTCCTTAGGTTAGTTAGGTTTAACTAGTTCTAAGTTCTAGGGGACTAATGACCTCAGCAGTTGAGTCCCATAGTGCTCAGAGCCATTTGAACCAATTTAACTAAAATGTAACTTGACAATACTTTTTGGTGCGATTGTACGTCACCGTACATAGCCCAATCTCTCATATCTTAAGCTTGTTCACATCGGACGCCGCAGTCACAAGTTTTTAAAAAGACAGTTCCAATTTCCACTCTGGCTATACCCTATTACGATCACAGTCATGTACTTCACACGATCAGCTGATTTCAGCGGTGTGCCATTTTCAAGTGCTGATTCATAACATGTATGTCTTTATGTACAGGGTGTAATGGATAAAGCACAGAGACCTTAAGGGAAAAAAATCGCAACACAAAAAACAAAAATTATTGTAGAGTAATGAAATTCTGGGTAACATATGGACGTAATTAACATTGCAATACCGTGGATTGATGTAAGCGCGCGACAAGCCATTGCAAATGTGAAATGCTAATATATTAACAACTGGCGAAACAGCCAGATTATTGAATACAAGAATGCAAAATGGCTCTGAGCACTATGCGACTTAACATCTCAGGATCATCAGTCGCCTAGAACTTAGAACTAATTAAACCCAACTAACCTAAGGACATCACACACATCCATGCCCGAGACAGGATTCGAACCTGCGACCGTAGCGGTCACTCGGTTCCAGACTATAGCGCCTAGAACCGCACGACCACCCCGGCCGGCACAAGCATGCAAACATGCATACATTGTGTTGTACAGATGTCGAATCTCAGTTTTTGGGATGGAGTTCCATGCCTGTTGCACCTCATCGGTCAATACAGAGACGGTTAATGCTGTTTGTGGATGACGCTGGAGTTGTCATCTGATGATGTCCTATATCTGTTCGATTGAAGACAGATCTGGTGACCGAGCAGGTCAAGGCAGCAAACTGACATTCTGAAGAGCATGTTGGGTTACAACAGCGGTAGGCGGGCGAGCGTTATCCTGTTGGAAAACACCGCCTCGAATGCTCTTCACGAATGGCAGCACAACAGGTCGAATCACAAGATTGGCATACAAATTTTCAAGTCATGATGCGTGGGATGACCACTTATTGTGCTCCTGCTGTCATACGAAATCGCATCCCGGACCATAAATCCAAGTGTTGGTCCAGAGTATCTAGCCCTCAAACAGGTTGGTTGCAGGCCCTCAACTGGCCTCCTAAACAACACAGGGGCGTCACTGGCACCGATACAGAACCAGCTTTCATCAGAAAACACAACAGTCCTCCACCCCACCCTGCAAAGAGCTCTCGCTTGACTCCACTGAAGTCGCAGATGGGGGTGGTTTGGCGTCGGCGGAATGCACGCTACAGGACGTCTGGCTCGAGGCTGTCCTTGAAGTAACCGATTTGTAATAATTCGTTATGTCACTGTGGTTGCTACTACTGCTCAAATTGCTGCTGCAGATGCAGTACAATGCGCCAGAGCCGTACGCCTACGACTA
Source organism: Schistocerca serialis cubense (assembly GCF_023864345.2). NCBI lineage: Eukaryota > Metazoa > Arthropoda > Insecta > Orthoptera > Acrididae > Schistocerca > Schistocerca serialis. The sequence continues at coordinate 946,134,663 of NC_064639.1, read as the reverse complement.
TGGTCTTTCCTCTTGGTAGTGTCACGTGGCCGTCCAGAGCCCGGTCTTCTTGCGACAGTACTTTCCCGTGACCTCCCCTGGCAGTAGCCATGTACAGTGGCTACATTTCTGCCAAGTCTTTGTCAATATCGCAGGAAGAACACACAGCTCCTCGTAGCCCTGTTACACGACCTTGTTCAAACTCAGTGAGGTGTTGATAATGCTGTCTTTGTCGCTTAAAGGCATTCTTGACTAACATCAACTCACCACGTCTCAAAGGCAACTAATGCTCACGACCGTTACAGTGTGTATTTAAGGTAAACTTAATTTGTATCCTCACAGTGGTGCTTATGCGACAGGCATCACCTTTCAGAAGGAGAAACAGGCCTACTAATTTTCGTTTACGTCGCACAACCCCGCCTTTGGGTTGCAATTTTTTTTTCCATCAATGTATTTTCCTCACTCAAGTCTATATATACAGTGTGCAAAGGGTATAAGTGCAGATATTTCTGTTGCTAACTAAAGACAATAAACTGAACAACATTACATAAGTATTTACGTCATTTGTAGACTAATAATTGTACGTATTACAAGCCGCATGTTTTTACATTGGGTAGTAACTGCAATTACATGTGGCAAGAGCAAAACATTAATGCTTATTTTCCTCTGGGCAGCAGGTTAGGTGATATGTGAACGTGTGGATGCACAGCAGTCACTCTATACTGAAATGAAATGATCGGATGGCATTATTGGCCGGGATGACCCATTCGGGTTCGGCCGCCAAGTGCAAGTCTGATTTCAGTCGGCGCCCCACATTGGGGGACTTGCGACCGAGGATGAGGATGAAATGATGATGAGGACAACACAACACCCAGTCCCTGAGCGGAGAAACTCTCCAAACATGCCGCGAATCGAACCCGGGCCCAGTGCATGGGGGGCAAGCACGCTAAAACCCTTCTAAGCAGGCGGACGCTCTATATTGACGGGCGTAGTCTAGTTAGTGTGACCATCCGGACTGCCGAGTGCTGTTCTCAAGCGGGGTATACGCAGCCCTTGTGAGGCAAACTGAGGAGCTACTCAATTGAGAAGTAGCGACTTCAGTCTCTGAAACTGACGTACGGCCGGGAGAGCGGTGAGCTGACCACACGCCCCTCCATATCCACATCCAGTGACGCCTGTGGGCTGAGGATGACACGGCGGCCGGTCGGTACCTTTGGGCCTTCATGGCCTGTTCGGGAGGAGTTTTTTTAGTCTACTTACAAGGGAACCTCCCCATCGCACCTCCTCAGATTTAGTTGTAAGTTGGCGCAGTGGATAGGCCTTGAAAAACTGAACACAGATCAATCGAGAAAACTGGAAGAAGTTGTGTGGAACTATGAAAAAAATAAGAAAATATACAAACTGAGTAGTCCTTGCGCAAGATGAGCAACATCAAGGGAAGTTGGGGGCTCAGGAGCGCCGTGGTCCCGTGGTTAGCGTGAGCAGCTGCGGAATGAGAGGTCCTTGGTTCAAGTCTTCCCTCGTGTGAAAAGTTTACTTTTTTTATTTTCGCCAAGTTATGATCTGTCCGTTCGATCATTGACGTCTCTGTTCACTGTAATAAGTTTAGTGTCTGTGTTTTGCGACCGCACCGCAAAACCGTGCGATTAGGAGACGAAAGGACGTGCCTTTCCAATGGGAACCAAAAACATTTGATCGCAAGGTCATAGGTCAACCGATTCCTTCACAGGAAAACATGAAACATGTCTGATATATTCTATACGACACTGGTGACGGCATGTGCGTCACATGACAGGAATATGTTGTCGACCCACCCAACTTGTACACTTGGCGAATGGGTAAAAAGATTCTTCTACCTTGCCCGATTTAGGTTTTCTTGTGGATGTGATAATCACTCCCAAAAAAGCGATGAAAACGTAAGAGTTTGTCAGATAATAATCGTCTGAAAATAAAAAATTAAAATTTTCACTCGAGGGAAGACTTGAACCAAGGACCTCTAATTTCACAGTTGCTCACGCAAACCACGGGACCACGGCGCTCCTGAGCTGACGTTCTCATTGATGTTGCATATCTTACGCATGGACTACTCAGTTTGTATATTTTCTTATTTTTTTCATAGTTCCACACAACTTCTTCCTGTTTCCTCGATTGATCTGTGTTCAGCTTTTCAAGGCCTATCCACTGTGCCAACTTATATCTAAATCTGAGGGGGGTGCGATGGGGAGGTTCCCTTGTTAGTGGTGCATTACGGCCATGAGGAAAACATCAGGTTTCAAGTTTGTGATGTGTTTGTGGCAAGACTATTCTACACAGAGGTACCACACATAAAAATATCTGCATTTACACCCGTTACACCTTGTATATGTCTGAGTATATTTAAATGACACAGCGCTGAGATCAGCTGAAAAAATGGTTCAAATGGCTCTGAGCACTATGGGACTTAACATTGAGGTCATCAGTCCCCTAGAACTTAGAACTACTCAAACCTAATTAACCTAAGGACATCACACACATCCATGCCCGAGGCAGGATTCGAACCTGCGATCGTAGCGGTTGCGTGGTTCCGGACTGAAGCGCCTAGAACCGCTCGGCCACAACGGCCGGCTAGATCAGCTGACATGTGAAGTAGGTGACTGTGATCATAACAGGCTAAGGCCAAGGTGATGAAAATGAATTCTCTCTCGCATTTGTCATGATCGATAAGCGATATATCTGATGGTGGCAGCATCATTGTTGCACCGCTTTCTTGAAACATTGGTTCTCCAAATACTCCCGATAGGGTTTGGCTTGAACTAAGTCGACTTTCTTCCAGGGAATCACATTTAGCGTCCGCCAAAATTTCTGTCACACTTTCTTCCAGGCCATACCGATCAGTTACGACCCTAGTTGCGCTGAAGAGCAATATTCAAGTATTGGTCAAACGAGTTGTTTTGTAAGCCACGTCCTTTGTTGATGGACCACATTTCCCGAGAATGCGTCCAATGAATCTCACTCTGGCATCTGCATTACCCACAATTAATTTTATGCGGTCGTTCCAACTCAAACCGCTCCGTACGTGTACTCTAAGGTATTTATGGAAGTAACTGCTTCCAGGGACTGTTCTGCAGTTGTGTAATCATACAATAAAGGGTCTTTCTGACTCTGTACTCCCAATTCGTTTTGTTTATGTTGAGAGTCAGTCGTCACTCCCTGCACCAGGACTTCCTGCATTTCACTATAGTTTTCTAGCTTCGCGACTTCTCTGTGTATAACAGCATCATCCGCAGAACGCCTCATAGAACTTACGACGTTATCTAAAAGGTTATTTATAAACTGAAGCGCCAAAGAAACTGCTACTGGCATGCGGATTCAAATCCAGAGATATGTAAAAAGGCAGAACACGGCGCTGCGGTCGGCAGTTGTTCGATCGGTTACTGCTGCTACAATGGCAAGTCGTCAAGATTTAAGAGACTTTGAACGTGGTGTTAATAGATAGTCGGCGCACGAGCGATGGGACACAGCATCTCCGAGGTAGCGGTAAGGGGATTTTCCTGTACGACCATTTCTCGGTGTACTGTTAATATCAGCAATCCGATAAAACATCAAATCTCCGACATCGCTGCGGTCGGAAAAAGATTCCGCAAGAACGGGATCAACGACGACTGAAGAGAATAGTTCAACGTGACAGAAGTACAGCCCTTCCGCAAACTGCTGCAGACTTTATTTCTGGGCCATCAACAAGTGTCAGCGTGCGAACCATTCAACGATATGGGCTTTCGGAGCCGAAGGTTCACTCGTGTACTCTTCATGACTGCACCCATCGCCTGTGCCCGTCAACACCGACAATGGACTGTTGATGACTGGAAACATGTTTCCTGGTCGGACGGGTATCGTTTCAAATTTTATCGAGCGGATAAACGTGTACGGGTTTGGAGACAACCTCATGAATCCATGGACCCTGCATGTCAGCAGGTGGAGGCTCTGTAATGGTGTGGGGCGTGAGCAATTGGAGTGATGTTGGACCCCTGATACGCCTAGATACGACTCTGACAGGTGACACGTACGTAAGCATCCTGTCTGATCACCTGCATCCATTCTTGTCCATTCTGCATTCCTACGGACTTAATTCCAGCAGGACAATGCGACACCCCACACGTCCAGAATTGCTACAGAGTTGCTCTTCTGAGTTTAAACACTTCCGCTGGCCACCAGATTCCCCAGACATGAAGGTGACTGAGCATGTCTGGGATGCCTTGCTACGTGCTGTTCAGAAGAGATCTCCATCCACTCGTACTCTTACGGCTTTATGGACAGCCGTGCAGGATTCATGGTGTCAATTCCCTCCAGCACTACTTCAGACATTAGTGGAGTCCATGCCACGTCTTTTTGTAGCACGTCTGCGTACTTGCGGGGACTCTACAAGCTACTGGGCAGGTATACCAGTTTCTTTGGTTCTTCAGTGTATATAGGTGCAAAGTACAGGTCACTGGGGCACCCCCGAAGATACTTTTACGTCTGAAGACTTCTACACGTTCAGTATGACATGCTGTGTTCTGTTTGCTATAAAATCTTCAATCTAACCACCCAATATCATATTTAGAATGCTCGTATTTTGTTCATTAGGCGGCAGCAAGAAACTGTATCAAATGCCTTCCGAAAGTCAAGGAACGTTTGTGTTAAACCTTTAACGCACGATTAAATCTCTTAATGAGTGAATATGAAAACAGTTTAAATTTTTAATTTCGGTCGATAATCACTAGAAGGGCCGAAAATCAAATTTTTGTTGCTCCGGGTAGCTGTTAGTTACACTACCTGCAGTTGGAACTGGGTGACCGTTCTAGGGGTTTAACGACGTAGATACTTATCTTCGTCTTCCGCATTTCCGAGTTTCGTTGTGTAGCTGTGCAACAGTACAAAGAGCGGCAGTTCGAGTCAGATCGTCTTGTTGATCGTAAACGTGTCTCCTGGACGTCTAATAATAGTCGTGAAGCACGTAAAAGAACTGCAAGGCAATTTTCCGTGCTGTAACCTTGGTCATAACCTCCTCGGCCTAGTAAGTAGCTTTAAAGATGCGACAAGAAACTTAAGTATTACCGGAACATAGTGCAGAAGAAGGAACGGGGTTCTGAATTACCGTAACGGCTCTGCGGTTAGGTACGGAGGACCGCAGGGGACGTGCCGACCACTGCGCTGAAAGGTGTCCTCCGGCCATTATCCTGCGCGTAACGTCTCTTCCCAGCCCGGGTGCGAGCACGCCTGAGATATTTACGCGAACGCCGGCGGAGAGCTATTAATTCGTCCCACGCGGCCAGAGGCGTGACGGGAGCCATGTCCGATAACAGCCGTGTCGCAAGCCTGCGGCGTGGAGCGTAATTCTGCTGTCGATTTATTAGGCTGTCATTGACGCTTGTGCTTCACCATTAGTTAAACCTAGTGGCTGCCAGAAACGATAAATCTTACCTCGATTTTTTTTTTTTTTTTTTTTTTTTTTTTTTTTGCTCTACCGGGCAGTCAACGGAGATTCCATTCTCCTTCTTCCTTTCTTTCTTTATAATTCATGGCCCCCACAGATATTTATTTCTGTCTGTGTAAGGACACGAAAGTCGCATTTTCCGAAATACTGTACATTTCTTAGCTGTTTTTGAGCTCTGTTCTGATTAGAGCTGCGCTCCATGTTCTTCCCGTAGAGATAAGTCAGCTGGAGAAGCTGCGCGCGAAGTATTTACAGTTGCAGAGTAATTTGGTATGTCTTCAGTGTAATCGAGGTAAGGAGACTGTGGCTTTGTTTGCTGTGGTAAACCATGACGTAAGATTGGCTGGAGTGAGCAGTACTTTAGAGAAGACTAGATTGGCGATTGTTATAGAAAGAATACTATACACGAGGTAAGAAATGGATGCTAATGTTCGATATGCAGGGTGTCCCAAAAGGGCAGTAAAAAATGTCTATCAAACATGGGCTCTAAAATGCATACCGAAAGAGGTATGGGCTCTTGTTCGTCTTCGCTAGTGTGAAAAACATCTCTTCTACTGCAAGGTCTTTGCTTTCCAGATTTTGGGGGGAAGAAGTATTGACAAAAATAAGAAAAAAATGTATAGGGTCTAGAATGCCTACTTTAAGAACTATGAGCACTTATTTAACTTCGCTAGTTTGAAACACATCTTTTCTAGGGAACAAGTGTTCACAGCTCTTAAAGTAGGCAGTTTAGAAACCATGTTTACTAGACATTCGTTTTCTTGTGTTGGTCCATACTACCTCGTCCCAAAATAGGCAAATCAAAGAGCTTGCAGTAGAAGAGATGGGTTTCGTATATCGACATACAAGTACTAATACAGGGTGTTTCAGAAGTGATGGTCAGTATTCAGGGATATGACAGGAATGATCATTCGACACAAAAAAGTCAAGTAAACAAGTAAAGCACATACCTTAAGAGCTATGAGCAATTCTTGATCTTCGATACTGTGAAAAAAATCTCTTCTATTGCAATCTCTTTGCTCTCCATATTTTGGGGAGTATTAGTATGGACAAAAACAAGAAAAAGAAAGTTCAGTAAACATGTACTCTAAAATGCATACCTTAAGAGCTATGAGCACTTGTTCATCTTCGCTACTTTCAAAAACAACTCTTCTAATGATAACAAAACCAGTGGCTGTATTTGAATCCAACGTCGTCTATTCTTTTTAAAACATGCTTCCAGTTCCAACACCAAATGGTCGTCATTTTCAGGCTCGAAGCGTAACCTGCCATCCACAACCGTTTTCAGAATCGTATGCAGCGCACCAAAACTCCGCGGCAACAACAAACCCAACGTGGCATACGATGCCGGGTATGCACCTCTTCTGGTATTTGGCTGGCGAATTCACCATAAATTGCAAAAAAAATAATATTTAATTATTTACGAATAGACATTGAGAATGCGCTAGGTGACGATCAGTTTGGCTTTAGGAAAAGTAAAGGGACAAGAGAGGCAATTCTGACGTTACGGCTAATAATGGAAGCAAGGCTAAAGAAAAATCAAGACACCTTCATAGGATTTGTCGACCTGGAAAAAGCGTTCGACAATATAAAATGGTGCAAGCTGTTCGAGATTCTGAAAAAAGTAGGGGTAAGCTATAGGGAGAGACGGGTCATATACAGTATGTACAACAACCAAGAGGGAATAATAAGAGTGGGCGATCAAGAACGAAGTGCTCGTATTAAGAAGGGTGTAAGACAAGGCTGTAGCCTTTCGCCCCTACTCTTCAATCTGTACATCGAGGAAGCAATGATGGAAATAAAAGAAAGGTTCAGGAGTGGAATTAAAATACAAGGTGAAAGGATATCAATGATACGATTCGCTGATGACATTGCTATCCTGAGTGAAAGTGAAGAAGAATTAAATGATCTGCTGAACGGAATGAGCAGTCTAATGAGTACAAAGTATGGTTTGAGAGTAAATCGGAGAAAGACGAAGGTAATGAGAAGTAGTAGAAATGAGAACAGCGAGAAACTTAACATCAGGATTGATTGTCACGAAGTCAATGAAGTTAAGGAATTCTGCTACCTAGGCAGTAAAATAACCAATGACGGACGGAGCAAGGAGGACATCAAAAGCAGACTCACTATGGCAAAAAAGGCATTTCTGGCCATGAGAAGTCTACTAATATCAAATACCGGCCTTAATTTGAGGAAGAAATTTCTGAGGATGTACGTCTGGAGTACAGCATTGTATGGTAGTGAAACATGGACTGTGGGAAAACCGGAACAGAAGAGAATCGAAGCATTTGAGATGTGGTGCTATAGACGAATGTGGAAAATTAGGTGGACTGATAAGGTAAGGAATGAGGAGGTTCTACGCAGAATCGGAGAGGAAAGGAATATGTGGAAAACACTCATAAGGAGAAGGGACAGGATGATAGGACATCTGCTAAGACATGAGGGAATGACTTCCATGGTACTAGAGGGAGCTGTAGACGGCAAAAACTGTAGAGGAAGACAGAGATTGGAATACGTCAAGCAAATAATTGAGGACGTAGGTTGCAAGTGCTACTCTGAGATGAAGAGGTTAGCACGGGAAAGGAATTCGTGGCGGGCCGCATCATCAAACCAGTCAGTAGACTGATGACAAAACAAAAAAAAAAAAAAAAGACATGCCACTCTAACGTTAAACTGTCTTTGACGCGACTTTCAAGCACATAATGAGCTGATAAATGACAAACGAATATCGACATGCGCAGAAACGACGTTATTTTCCGGTCGCCGTACTATACATATCGTCGATGAGGTAAAAAGGGCAGCTCGTTTTATATATCATGAAGAAGGGGAGATAGTGTCACGGATATTATAAACTAGTTGTGGAAAGATCTTTTCACAAAATTATGATGACTAACTTTCTCCTGCGAATGTCAAAACATTTTGTGACTCCCCCCTGCAACGGAGTAATTACCTTTGTGATAAAGTAAGGGCTCGTACGGTAACGTTTTGGTATCCATTTCACCCATGTGCTGTTCGAGGGTGAAACAGTACAGACATTGGTTCTATGAACCCTCTGACGTGTGAATTGCCGAGCAATCATGTAGGCGTAGATGCACTGCCACGAGTCACGTTCAAGCCGACGTAAGCCTGTCCAGGTCAACCATCAGAAGAACAGTGCTTCTCGGAGAGATCAAGATCTAGATTTTTTTATTGTGGCTTTGGGTTACAAGGACTATACAGCCAACAACGGTTATAAAGTGCCAAAGAAACGTAATCGTATAAAAGCAGAAAAGCACGAAATGAGGAAGTTAGCACACAAATACACTCTTATAGTAAAATGAAAGCGCAATTAGACAAACACCAGAGAGCCGACGGTAGTGATGACAGTGACACTGGAGGAGGATTACAAACAGGACTATATAGCAACGTTATGACAAACAATAATATGCTCTTGTAGAAAAGACAAAACATTAAAGAGCAAATATCGTACATTGTACAATAAGTACAGCAATAGTAGAAGAACGGAATTGCAAATAACACCATATAACAATGTGAGAAGTGTAACGTATAGACAGACAAACACAATACATCCAACGGTATGTACAATAGTGCCAGTAGAACAGTGACACAAAATGCGCAAGAGAGAAACATTGAAAATGTAATGTACAAATAGAGGTCCGTATGCAAATTAAAACACAAAATTCTTCACCCGGTTACGAACCTGGTTGATGTCATTTGAAAATGAAGACCTCGGCAACTCATAAATTAAATTCTGATGCTGGCGGTTTTCGGATAATCTGTGAGCAAGTTACACAGGGTGATTCAAAAAGAATACCACAACTTTAAAAATGTGTATTTAATGAAAGAAACATAATATAACCTTCTGTTATACATCACTACAAAGAGTATTTAAAAAGGTTTTTTTTTTCACTCAAAAACAAGTTCAGAGATGTTCAATATGGCCCCCTCCAGACACTCGAGGAATATCAACCCGATACTCCAACTCGTTCCACACTCCCTGTAGCATATCAGGCGTAACAGTTTGGATAGCTGCTGTTATTTCTCGTTTCAAATCATCAATGGTGGCTGGGAGAGGTGGCCGAAACACCATATCCTTAACATACCCCCATAAGAAAAAATCGCAGGGGGTAAGATCAGGGCTTCTTGGAGGCCAGTGATGAAGTGTTCTGTCACGGGCTGCCTGGCGGCCGATCCATCGCCTCGGGTAGTTGACGTTCAGGTAGTTACGGACAGATAAGTGCCAATGTGGTGGCGCTCCATCCTGCTGAAATATGAATTGTTGTGCTTCTTGTTCGAGCTGAGGGAATAGCCAATTCTCTAACATCTCCAGATACTGTAGTCCAGTTACAGTAGCCATCTTAGCATCAACTGACGCTGACGCCTAGTCAACAGCGCCTCAAGCGAACAAATGTACAACTAAATGAAACTTTATAGCTCCCTTAATTCGCCGACAGATAGTGCTTAGCTCTGCCTTTTGTCGTTGCAGAGTTTTAAATTCCTAAAGTTGTGGTATTCTGTTTGAACCACCCTGTATTTATCAAAACGTTGGAGGAAAATAGGAACACTGGTAGGGAGGGGGTAACCTGTCGCAACCAATTTCTTATACAAGTTTGATTGTGCAGTCGTGTACTTGGAACATATCAAATATGACGTGATAATCTTCAACCGATATAGGTGTGTGGGGTAACAGAGATCTAGTTGTGTTGGCAAGGAAAATGCCACAACAGTTCTTAATGGTATTATGGGATGATACGTGCCTGAAAAGCAGACAAATGGTGGAGGTTCTGAACAATTCCGGTTAAGGACAGTCTCGGCCTCAGGCTCCCTGGAATTTGTAATGTCTTTTTGGGTAGCAGCTACACCGTCAGCTCATTCCTAGCGTTTCCCATCGCTTTGCAAAATACCAAAGGCACGTTAAAAATCGAGAACTTGAGAAATCAGCAGTTGTTGAGCACAGCCTCACAAATGAACAAAGAATACTGCGATGAAACCAATATCTTGTCCCGCATGTCTAATAGCAGAATTCTGTTATAAAAGAGGCATTAGAAATGAGAATGTGCTAGAAGAGCTTCAACCGTGACAGTGGATATATTCTTACTGGTGAGTGGAAGGGAGCCATCGACGCTGAGAAGATACGCAGGTATTTGCCGAACTGTTTTGTTCGCCCTGCAACACCGGTGGCGCCTCCAACGCAGGCATCAACACAATCTCTGACAGCATGACGTAATGATGACGTGCGCCGACCAACCACAAGCCGTCTACGACAACAGCAGCCATGACACTCAGCAGCTCTTGAGGAAGGCGATGGGGATGACCGTCGAAAGCTCCAAATTTTACACGGCTTTGACGCAGCAAGAAAACCGAGGTTGTTTTATGCAACAGGTAAACTGCTTCAGCAAAAACAAATTTAAAGGGAGAGGGGGAGGAGGGAGGAGAATGACGCTCAAAGCGCCGATGTGAAACCAAGCTGTCACTTTTTTTTAGGTTAGGTTGCGATGTCTTGTACACTTGCTGTGAGATGTTGCTGCATTTTTTACAACCAGCAGTGTACGTGCAAGAGGCTGCGCGTCTTTCCACTCCTGCTCGCTTTAAGCAGCAAACGTACGCCGGCGAGGTCCACTGGTGCACTGGCATTGCTGTGGACGGCGCGAGACAGTGGGTGTGGTTTTGCGTGGGCAGAAGTCGCGCATGCGTGGGCCCCCTCCGTCTGGTTGCGAAGTACAGCGCTCCAGGGGCGTTTAAATTCCTTCGTTTTCCTCGACGGTTTCCTGGTCAGCAGAACAGACTTTTTATCGCCTGTGGTATATCTAGCTACGCTGTCATTCTTAGGTTACAATACTGCATACGGGATGGTACGAGCATATGAGGATTGTAGTAGGAATGAAGACTTCGGTTTAGTGGGAGAATTCTAGGAGAGTGGGATTCATTTGTAAAGGAGACCACATATAGGACGCCAGTGCTACCTATTCTTCAGTACTGCTCGAGTGTTTGGGATCAGTACCAGGTTGGGGTAAAGAAGACATCGAAACACTTCAGAGGTGGCCTGCTAGATTTAATACTGGTAGGTTCGAACAACACGCAAGTGTTTCGGAGGTGCTTCGGGAACTCAAATGGGAATCCCTGGTAGGAAGGCGACATTGTTTTTCGAGGAACACTATTGAAAAAATTTTGAGAACTGGCATTTGAAGTTTACTGCAGAACGACTCTGTTGTCTACAACATACTCGTACATTGTGCGTATGGATTAAGAAGGTAAGATACGATAAATCAGGGCTCACACGGAGGCATATAGACAGTCGTTTTTCCCGTGTTCTATTTGCAAATGGAACAGGAAAGGAAATGACTAGTAGTGGTACGGAGTACCCTCCACCATGCGCCCTAAGGTGGACTGAGAAGTATCGATGTAGACGTGCGTGCTCTCTAATCGATTTCTAGCTACGAAGGATTCTAAAAAAATTGAGGAATAAAAAATCACTAAAATTAAACACATTGGATATGGAATCGAGAACAGACTACACAGCTTAAGTATACGAGATGAATATTAAATAAGGGGACAAACTTGAGGAGGCGATTCCTGACAGGAAAGGGAAAAGTTCATATCGACACACGTCTGGAAAAGGGGGTTAAGTCAGCAATAAAGCAATTTCGTCACTCAAGTAGCACCCCATTTGACATCACGGTGATTCAGAATGGCTCTGGGCACTATGGGACTTAACATCTGGGGTCATCAGTCCCCTAGAACTTAGAAATACTTAAACCTAACTAACCTAAGGACATCACACACATCCATGCCCGAAGCAAGACTCGAACCTGCGACCATAGTCGGCCATCACGATGGTGCGTGCAACGAAAAATTCCTGGCTGTACCGCGAACTGAACTCGGGCATTGTACATAGCAGTCACACACGCTGAGCACACCTAGTATTTGTTTTATTGGATCAAAACACTCGTCACTCCAACCGAAGACAGTTAGCTGGATGTATTACGAGGAGGCAAGAAATGGCTCAGAGTTCTGCAATGAAAACCGTGAAAATTCTGCACAGAAAATAGTCTTTGGTTATGAGGGAGGTCTCCATTTAATGTGATTCTCTATTAAGAGGAATTTGTGCAAATTCCGACAGCAGCGAGGTTATTAGAAACTACATTAGTTCGGATTGGACATTACTCGAACAGAAAGCTAGTTCGCAAAATGGACTTCCTTTCGGGAGCAGCGAAGATCAAGTACCGATTCAGACGGGGTGTTTGGCGTACAGAAATCGATTAAGGCAGATGGCATGATAGGGTATCGTTGGTATCCGCCCAGTCTTGCTCTAATCGACACTGTGCTGTGTCTATAAGCTTCATCCCGTCATTATAAAAACGACGCCTTTCTCTTCGAAGGAACCACAAACGCAGTTTGCGAAGCTACAGAAGGAAAACCGAGCAAAACCTAAATCATCTTGAACAGACTGCAATTTGGACCTTGCTCGTTTCTAAAGCGAGAGTAGCATGCCAACTAATGACTAACGTGCTTTCCAGCTCAATTTTCTTAAAAGTAGGACAGAGAACCGTCTAATTAAGCTTAACGTCACGAAACAAAATACACTGAGGTTACAAAAAGTTACGGAATAATACGCACATATACAGTATTAAAGGGCCATGCATTGGAGGAGCTGTCTCTTATATTCGACTGATTCATCTGAAAAGGTTTCCGAGGAGATTATGGCCGCACGACAGGAATTAAGAATGGTAGTTAGAACTACGCGAATGGAATAATCCACATCGGAAATCGTTAGGGAATTGAATATTCCGATATCCACAGCGTCAAGAGTATGCGGAGAATACCGAATTTCAGGCATTACGAACGCAGTGGCCGATGACCTTCACTTAAACACCGAGAGTAGCGGCGTTTGTGTAGAGTTGGTCAGTGCTAACAGACAAGTAACACTGCGTGAAATAACCACAGAAATGTCCGCCCCCGGTAGCTGAGTGGTCAGCGCGACAGACTGTCAATTCCAAGGGCTCGGGTTCGATTCCCGGCTGGGTCGGAGATGTTCGCTCAGGGACTGGGTGTTGTGTTGTTCTAATCATCATCATTATTTCATCCCCATCGACGCGCAAGTCGCCGAAGTGGCGTCAAATCGAAAGACTTGCACCCGGCGAACGGTCTACCCGACGGGAGGCCCTAGCCACATGACCGCACAAATCTATGTGGGACGTACGATGAACGTATCCATTTGGACAGTGCAGCGAAATTTGGCGTTAATGGGTCATGGAAGCAGATGACCGACGCGGGTGCCTTTGCTAAAGCCCGTCTCACACGGAGCAAGGTTCGCCGCAAGTTTGCGAGATGGCGTGCATGCTCGCCGGCTTGCAGGGAAGGGAGCCGACTATCTTCCATGTCGAAGCTCTCCCACGGTGCAAGATCGGCAGCTAGTTGTGTTGTGATCGGCTGCATGTTGTATCGAACGAAGATGGCTGCTTCAGGTACAGATGTTCAGAGCAAACTGCCATTATTAGCTGTTTTGGTGCTAAACGATGCAGAAATGCATGCTAATGAGAGAAGAAGAAAGAAAGAATTGACGAAAAACTGTATTAAGAGGAGAAACGCTGGAAAAGGTGTGCTCTTCATGCTTCATAAAGAGTTGAGGTTAGTTCGCATAACACCTACTTTTGTTTGAAAAGTATCACCATTTCATTACTGTTTGACTTTACAAATATATCAATAATGACTGTTATATACGACTTTATTTTGTAGGATAGAAGATCGTACATACTTTGCAAATTTTATACGTATGGATATGGTCGAAGAAGACACACGTCAGTTGCAACTCTTCCGAGTGCTGCTGCATGCAAGTGTTTATTATAGTAGTTTGCGCTTTTCATGACGTACGGACACTGTTCTTCCCTATAAGTACATATCAATGCTTTAATCGCTTCCTTGGACCACTGCGGTGCCATTATTTAATAATTATACGAACTTCCTACCGCACCTCACAACAGCAGAAAAGCGACTATCAACAAAGGCTTCCCGCCCAAGCTTTCCGCGACTGACGTCACAAACGAAACGTTTCATGATTGGCCAACGCAGGTGGCACGCAGGGAACCTTCCAAGAAAAATAGCACCGGACCTATTCTGGAAATCTTACAAGGTTCCCAGCAAGGTAGCCCGCTAGCAGACGACGGAGCCCGCAAGGTAGCCGTCGCGCGAGCCAGCTCGGAAACTTACAGCGAATCTTGCTTCGTGTGAGACGGGCTTAACAGCACATCGCCTGCAGCGCATCTCCTGAGCTCGTGACTATATCGGCTGGACCCTAGACGACTGAAAAACCGTGGCCTGGTCAGGTAAGTCCGTATTTCAGTTGGTGAGATCCGATGGTAGAGTTTGAGTGTGGCGCAAATCCCACGAAGATATCGATCCAAGTTGTCGACAAGACCCTGTTGGTGGCTCTATAATGGTGTGGTCTGTGTTTGCATGAAACGGACTGTGTCCTCTGGTCCAACTGAACCGATCACTGACTGGAAATGGGTATGAAATGATAATTAAATCAAGACCCTACGCTGTCGACAGACGTTGATATACATCAACGGGGACAGTGGAAAATGTGTGCCCCGACCTCAACTCGAACCCGGGATCTCCTGTTTGTAGGGCAGACGCTGTATCCACCTGAGCCACCGAGGGCACAGAGGATAGTGCGACTGCAGGGACTTATCCCTTGCACGCTCCCCGTGAGCCACATTCCCACCTTAATGTCCACACACTACATTCGTAGTGCCCCTGCCCATTACACTCATTGCTTGCGGCAGAGTCCCGTAAGAGTCCGGGCAATGCGTGTGCATCCAGCACAGAAGGAGAAGGTCAATGGCCGGTTAGCCTTAACTATGGCCGCGCGGGATTAGCCGAGCGGTCTCAGGCGCTGCAGTCATAGACTGTGCGGCTGGTTCCGGCGGAGGTTCGAGTCCTCCCTCGGGCATGGGTGTGTGTGTTTGTCCTTAGGATAATTTAGGTTAAGTAGCGTGTAAGCTTAGGGCCTGATAACCTTAGCAGTTAAGTCCCATAGGATTTCACACACGTTTTGAACCTTAACTATGTGAAGACGGTGTCTGCTCTTTCGCACATGTCCGAAGGAACAGATACCATCTTCATATGGAAATGGGTATCGTCGGCTACTTGGAGACCACTTGCAGCCATTCATGGACGTCGTGTTTCCAAACAACGGTAGAATTTTTGTAGATGACAATGCGTTATGTCACTACGCCATAGTTGTTCGGGATTGGTTTGAAGGACATTGTGGACAACTAGAGCGAATGATTTGGACATCCAGATCGCCCGACATGAATCCCATTGAACATCTATGGGACATAATCGAGAGGCAACACTTTTGCAATTACGGACGGCTGTAGAGGCAGTTGCCTGAATATTTCTGCAGAGGATTTCCAACGATATATTGAGTCCATTCCACGTCGAGTTGCTACACTACATCAGTCAGAAGGAGCTCCGACACGATATTAGGAAGTATTCCACGACTTGTGTCACCTCATTGTATGCACGCATGATATAGTATTTCTACATCTACATCTACATCCATACTCCGCAAGCCACCTGACGGTGTGTGGCGGAGGGTACTCTGAGCACCTCTAGGTTCTCTCTTCTATTCCAGTCTCGTAGTAGTGTACTGCTAGACACATGAGCGATTCTAGGCGCTTCAGTCTGGAACCGCGCGACCGCTACGGTCGCAGGTTCGAATCCTGCCTCGGGCATGGTTGTGTGTGATGTCCTTAGGTTAGTTAGGTTTAAGTAGTTCTAAGTTCTAGGGGACTGATGACCTCAGATGTTAAGTCCCATAGTGCTCAGAGCCTTTTTTTTTTTTTTTTTTTTTGCTAGACACATCCAAGTGCGACCCTTTCTTGAGTGCTGCTCGGGTGTTCGAGATTCCCATCAAATGGGGATGAATAGTGACACCGAAGGAATTCAGATGCCTACTGGGACATTAGTTACTGGTAGGTTCGATCCACAGGCCAGTATTACGGGATGCTCCGTGAATTCAAATGAGAATCCATGGAGGGTAGAAGAGGTTCTTTCGGCGAAACACTGTTGAGAAAATTCAGAGGACAGGCATTTGCGGCTGACTGCAGAACGAATCTACTGCCACCAACGTACATCTCGCGCTAACGGCTGCGAAACAAAGGAAATCAGGGCTCGTACAGAGAAGTACAAACAGTCGTGCTTCCGTCGCTCCATTTGCCAGTTGGATAAAAAAGACAATGACTAGCAGTAATAGGTGTGGAGTTCAGAGAGTACGTTAACATCTCGTCCCACGCGTAACAAGAGTGGAGCATGGTCAGATGACAGTACATGTTCCGGGTTTCATGCAGGGACAGTTCCCTGCTGTGCTGGTGCAGCACATGAGGGAGCGAAATGTCACAGCAATTGGAAAAGTACTCCACAGCTGAAGTACGTGAGACAGTACGCATCTTGAGGGCAAGACGTCCACAATGCACACAGATTTACACTGAAACTGTGGCGCTATATGGATCAAATGCAACATCGCTACCAGCCACAGTAAGATGGTGCCAATAATTTGACGAAGGCCGTACAGGCGTGGGTGATGGCGATCCGCCATACAGTCCAGATCTTCGCAAGCTGAAAGAACATCTGGGGGAAATAAATTTTCGACCGACGAGAGCGTTCACACAGCGATTCTCGAATGGCCCAGTGACCAAGGAGTGGATCTGTATGGTCAAGGAACGATCGACAGGACTTTCCGACCGTTGTCTACAGACAATGTTGAAAAATTATATCATGTATCTGTGTCACATTCAAGTGTAGTGAAGCATTCTACAAAAGTTACTTGAACTGCCATAATAAAGTGTAACTTTGAAGTCCTCTCGTACAAGGTACCCTCCGCCAAGCACCGTATCGTGGCTTGAGGAGTATGTATGTAGATTTGGAAGAAAATGCTGTAGTCGGTACACCGATGTGTAGACATCACATGATTGAGAAAAAACAACTCGGAGAACTGTACCAACTACTCTTGAAGACTGATGACATATAAAGAAATAGTATTAGATTATTTGTGAGTTGCCTTTTTTGGCAGAAATACTCATGGCTTCGCATTCAGAGAAATGTAGTGACGACGACCTGATCGACGTACAGTACTTATATCCAAGTCGACATTCTACAAACACCACCGTTTTATAACGGAAGAATACTGTTACAATGTTAAATGAATGGCGTTTTACTGCGGCTAATCGGTGCAGGAAGCAAGCAGCGTACGGCTCGTGATGTATGTACTACGGTACATTGACGGCTCAGAAGGCACCCGGCAGCCCCATAAGGTATTCGAGGCCGTTGCCAATCAGACGGGCCACGTGTTTTAATTTGCAGCTGCGCACCGTTACTTCGGGCAGGTCACCTCGCACCACGATCCAGCGCAACTCACAGACGCCTGACATTACCCGGCTGTCGTCACAGGGTGTACATGTTTTGTGACTTGTCAGTAGATCTACATCCACATCTATATTTATACTCCGCAAGCCACCCAACGGTGTGTGGCGGAGGGCACTTTACGTGCCACTGTCATTACCTCCCTTTCCTGTTCCAGTCGCGTATGGTTCGCGGGAAGAACGACTGTCTGAAAGCCTCCGTGCGCGCTCTAATCTCTCTAATTTTACATTCGTGATCTCCTCGGGAGGTATAAGTAGGGGGAAGCAATATATTCGATACCTCATCCAGAAACGCACCGTCTCGAAACCTGGTGAGCAAGCTACACCGCGATGCAGAGCGCCTCTCTTGCAGAGTCTGCCACTTGAGTTTGTTAAACATCTCCGTAACGCTATCACGCTTACCAAATAACCCTGTGACGAAACGCGCCGCTCTTCTTTGGAAGTTCTCTATCTCCTCTGTCAACCCGATCTGGTACGGATCCCACACTGATGAGCAATACTCAAGTATAGGTCGAACGAGTTGTTTGTAAGCCACCTCCTTTGTTGATGGACTACATTTTCTAAGGACTCTCCCAATGAATCTCACCCTGGTACCCGCCTTACCAACAATTAATTTTATATGATCATTCCACTACAAATCATTCCGCACGCATACTCCCAGATATTTTACAGTAGTAACTGCTACCAGTGTTTGTTCCACTATCATATAATAATACAATAAAGGATCCTTCTTTCTATGTATTCGCAATACATTACATTTGTCTACGTTAAGGGTCAGCTGCCACTCCCTGCACCAAGTGCCTATCCGCTGCAGATCTTCCTGCATTTCGCTGCAATTTTCTAATGCTGCAACTTCTCCGTATACTACAGCATCATCCGCGAAAAGCCGCATGGAACTTCCGACATTATCTACTAAGTCATTTACATATATTGTGAAAAGCAATGGTCCCATAACACTCCCCTGTGGCACGCCAGAGGTTACTTTAACGTCTGTAGACGTCTCTCCATTGATAATAACATGCTGTGTTCTGTTTGCTAAAAACTCTTCAATCCAGCCACACAGCTGGTCTGATATTCCGTAGGCTCTTACTTTGTTTGTCGCCTGATAAACAAAGTAAGAGCCTACGGAATATCAGACCAGCTGTGTGGCTGGATTGAAGAGTTTTTTAGCAAACAGAACACAGCATGTTGTTATCAATGGAGAGACGTCTACAGACGTTAAAGTAACCTCTGGCGTGCCACAGGGGAGTGTTATGGGACCATTGCTTTTCACAATTTATATAAATGACCTAGTAGATAGTGTTGGATATCGTATGTATTCGTTACTGTTGCAACGGAAGTGCCGCGAGCCTCGAAGTACCGTTACGTTTGTGCCTGAAACTATTCGTTACGCGCATAGTTTCTTCCCCGCACGCAGTTCTGTTCGACTCGAGACGACACTATAGTTTTCGTATTCCTCCACTTGGTTACGCTCAGTGGGCTTGGGAGTGACGGAAATGTTTCATTCCACGACTATCATATTCTCCATATGCAGTTCGTCTCGACTCGGCACTTCTCGTATTCCTACAATTTCTTGTTCTCAGCGTGCCAAGTCTGTATCAACAAGGAGTACCTAATACATTTCCCCTCTCACCACTTTCCCGCATGCAGTTCATGTCCGGCTCCGTCTGAGTCGGGAGTATTCGTATTCCTTCCGGTTCCCTAGATTTCATCTGCTGTGTCCCTTGAAACCAAATATTGTGCGCGAGCAACAGATAGAGTGCGGGAAATCTACGTCTCTGACAACAATTAGTTCGACCAGCCTATGAAGCTGACAAGAAGTTCTGTTCGACTGGATGATTAAATTACTGTCTGAGCCGAATGCAGAGATTCTATTTTACAACTACTCATTAAACTATTCACTTGACAATATTAATGGTAATGTAGCACATGTTTCGTTGAGTAACGCAATCATCACGTAGCATCAGAAAAGCAGACTGATTTTTTAAACAAAAGAGCCAAGAAATAAAGCAACGTGTGATTTGTGTAGACAATCACACTCATTCAGAGGAGGATTCTCAACAAATTAATAAATTAACGAAAAAAGAATATTTATACGTAATGACGTTCAGTGACGAAAGCAACGAGAAACGAATACTTTGTGACGGGTATGTGTCTCGACAATACCGGATACGTACGGTACGATATTTACAGCCCTATTTTTCGACTACTAGGGTCATTAGAGCAGCAATTGTAACTGTAAATGGTAGCTTGTGGCGCTTTCCTCTTTATGCAGAATTAGTTCATAAATGTACACCACGGAAAGTGTTCCTTATTTAGTGCTCTAAACAACAAAGCAATCGGAAGGGAAAGTCTAACATATGATTACGTACGTATTTGCCAAATCTCTCAGAGACAGCCAATATGGTAACATAAGAAAAAGAGAAATGAGGACTATGTATGCACTGGAAACTGAAATTTAAGATATGTACGTAGCCCGAATTGAGAACAGCGATTATAGCATGGAAGAGATTAACAAAGGATACGAAAAAAAATTGGATGACGATATTAATTTAGTCGTATTTAGGATACATGTTTTTTAACCAATATCATTTTTTCAAGTAATCCAGTTGTAAACGAACCTTATCCCAAGATAACACCGAATATTGTGGATCATGCACACACACACACACACACACACACACACACACACACACACACACACACACACACCGCGTACCCTCAACATATCGAGTGAAATAGTGCAATGGTTAAGGCACTCGTCTCGTCTTCGGGAGTGGGGTCCATACCTGTGTCTGCACATTCATATTTAGGTTTTCCGTACTTTCCCTGAATCGGTTAAGTCAAATCTTTTGATGGTTCCTTTCAATAGGACGGGGCCAATCTCGTTCCCCATCCTTTTCCAATGCAAAGTTTGTGCTCCATTTCTAATGATCTCTTAGTCGAGAAGATGCTGAATCCAAATTTCCATGTTTTTTAATTCTAAATAAATAACCCACTACCTCACCGAGGTATTTGATTCTATCATAAATCTCTGACCTGTACGCCTCCTACCACTTTTCCACTTAGAATGCCAGTTTTTTCCCCCTCGAAATAGATGCTGACTAGTCTATTTAGAGCGAAAGACAGATATGTCTTTGGCGCGGTTTGCTGTAAGTTCACTATAACAAAACGAAAATATCTTTTAAATATTAATAAATATCATAATTACGGTTTGGAGAATCAATGAGAATTTCATCCAGACGTTATCTTTTCAGAGGTCTGCATATTTCTGGAACTGCTTGTCTGATAAGAATCATTGCATAAAACTGAATGTGGGCCATGAGGAAAACGGAGAAGTTGGAAGTAGCTGGAAGTAGCTGAAAGTCGGTGGTGCAGAGAAATACAAAAAATTAAATCGACAGTAGTAACAGAAAAGAGGTATGGGAAAGAACTGTATATCTGATCAGAATAATAAAGTGACTGACAGCTAGCTGAGTACAAAAGAGCTACCACAGCATCAACCTGCCAGATAACGAGCTTGGTCGCACCTTCTGTTTTTGCCATGTGCTTTTTTTCTTTGTGCTAATCTTTTCTAAAAATACAGTTGCAGCTAATAGCACAAGATGTGGCCGGTTAGTGGCATGAGAAAATAAAGATGTCAGCTCTGACCGCAAATTTTAATATCGCAGAAAAATATAAATAAATTTTAGGATCAGGAACGAAGTTTCGCGTCTTAATCTAACTGGCATAAGCGGGAGAAACATTCACGCTCCTGAAGACAGCAGAAAAATGTCAAAACATGTCATGGTGAAGTATGATCGGGAATAAAAAGTGACTAAAGTAAAATAAATGTGAAGTTTTGTAAATTTTATAATATAGTTACAGACCTCAGTAATTTTCACTGTAATATAGACAAAGGATAACATGGATCAGAATTTAGAAGTATATTTCACTAGGGGAAAGATAGAGTCCGCCTACAGGAAAATTAAAGAGGCCTTTGGAGGAAAGAACAGCAGCTATTTGAATAGCAGGAGCTCAGAGAGAAAACCAGTCCTAAGTAATTCTGGGAAAGCTGGAAGTGAAAGGAGTATATAGAGGATCTATACATGGGAGGTAAATTTGAAGGCAGTATTATAGAAATGGAAGAGGACGTAGATGGACGTGAGGTAGAGATATGATAATGCGAGAATCTGACCTACGTCGAAATAAGACTCCGGGAGTAGATGACACTCCGTCAGAACTACTGATAGCCTTAGGAGAGCCAGTCATAACAAAACTCTTCCATCCGTCGTGAAATATGTATGGCACTGGCGAAATACCCTCAAACTTCAAGAAGAATGTAATATTTTCAAATCCAAAGACAGCAGTTGCTGACAGGTATCAAAATTACCGAACTATCAGTATAATAAGCGATGGTTGCATAATATTAACGCGAATTCGTTACAGAAGAATGGAAAACTGGTAGAAGCCAACCTCGGGGAAGATCAGTTGGCATACTGGAAAAATGTACGAACAGGTGAGGCAACACCGATCCTACCTTAGAATATAGGTTAAGCAAACCTATCTTTACAGCATTCGTAGACTTAGACAAAGCTTTTGACAATGTTGACTGGAACTCACTCTTTGAAATTTTGACGGTAGCGTAGGTAAAAAGCAGGAAGCGAAACGCTATTTACAAAGTGCACAGAAACCAGACGGAAGTTGTAAAAATCGAGGGGCATGAAAGGGACGCAGTGGCTGAGAAGGAGTTGAGACAGGGTTGTAGCCTATTCACAATGTTATTCAATCCTTACTCTGAGCAAGCAGTAAAGGAAACTAAAAAAAAGTTGGAGTAGGAATTAAAGTTCAGGTAAAAGAAAAAAAACTTTGTGGTTTGGCGATGACATTGTAATTCTGTCAGAGACAGCAAACGACTTGAAACGAGGATATAAGATGAACACCACGAAAAGCGAAACAAGGATAATGAGATGTGGTGAATTAAATCAGGTGATACTGAGGGAATTATTTTAGGAAACAAGGCACTTAAAGTAATAGATGAGTTCTGCTATTTGGACAGCAATATAACTGATGATGGGCCAAGTATAGAGAGTATATAAAATGTAGACTGGCAATGGCAAAAAAAGCATTTCTGAATAAGAGAAATCTGTATAGATTTGTTAAGAAGCCTTTTCCTAAGGTATTTGTCTGGAGTGTAGCTGTGTATGGAAATGAAACGTGGACGATAAACAGTTTTGATAAAAAGTTAATAGAAGCTTTTGAAATATGGTGCTACAGAAGAATACTGAAGATTACTTGGGTAGATCACGTAAGTAAGGTACTGAATAGAATGGGGAGAAAAAAAATGTGGCACAATCTGCTTAGAAGAAAGGATCGAGGGATAGAACACATACTGAGACATCAAGGGATCGCCAGTTTAGCATTGGAGGGAAGTGTGGAGGGTAAGGGTCGTTGAAGCGGACCAAGAGATGAATACAGTAAGCAAATTCAAAAGGATGCAGGTTGGAATGTTACTCGGAGATGAAGAAAATGGCTCTGAGCACTATGGGACTTAACATCTGAGGTCATCAGTCCCCTAAAACTTAGAACTAATTAAATCTAAGGGCATCACACACATACATGCCCGAGGCAGGATTCGAACCTGCGACCGTAGCAGTCGCGCGGTCGGAGATGAAGAGGCTTGCACAGAACAGAGTAGCATGGACAGCTGTCTCAAACCAGTCTTAGGACTGAAGATCGCAACAACAACACGGATAAATTTAAGTTTTAC
Source organism: Schistocerca serialis cubense (assembly GCF_023864345.2). NCBI lineage: Eukaryota > Metazoa > Arthropoda > Insecta > Orthoptera > Acrididae > Schistocerca > Schistocerca serialis. The sequence continues at coordinate 946,111,058 of NC_064639.1, read as the reverse complement.
ATTCAATTTTTGATCCACGTCTATCCGATTTGGAACTGCATGTATTCGAAGTGCAACCTCGCGGTTGGGAGATGTGTGTTCCCGATGCGCATCCTGGACTTGCTGGGCACAGTGAATCAGAACGTGTAGGTTTGCGGTGACGTTCGGCGAGTCAGAGGCTCGCAGCTGGCAGAGGTACCTTTCTGCTCTGACGTCATCCCCGCCCACGCCTCATGACGTCACTGCAGCAGACGTCTTACACATCCAAGTTCGCATCTCCTTTACTATCTAAGCGAGTCCAATCGCCAGCAGAGCGGCCGGGAAATTAATTACAACCAATGTCACCTGAAAAATACTACGCGATTACAGATATGCTGGAGTGATCTGTAGTAACCCTCGGTGGCGCTTGCCTTCACCTAAGTTTTTGTCCAGATTTCGGGATCTCACTAACGTTTGGTTCTGAAGTTTTCCGATCGTGGTACACCAACAATATCAGTTCGACGTTACGGAACCTGAATTAGAGACCATGTACGGGTTTCATTAGACTGACGGTGACCAGTTATATATGTTTCAAAAACTGTATTAATTTGGACTATTGCCGTTTCAAGATATTTGTGCTCATCTTCAGGTGGTTAACATTCATTGTAGATGGCCATGTAGTTGTTGCACGCTTTGTTCACAGGGGGCGCTAGATTAACACGAGATACGGGATAATGTAAGACGGTTGGGCCTTAAAAAATTCTGTAAAAATTTACTCAGTAAGATTTTCATTTCCGGTATAGGTTGCACACTTTGGTCCTAGACGTTTCAAATTGGCCGCTAGTTATAAATATACACGTTGTGATGCTCTTTTAAACTGTCGCAGTGGTGTAAGACAACAACGCGCTCAGAAGCTTTTTAAAGGAATAGTGTTCTAGCGAATTCATGACTGAACATGCCTTTATCTGTAGTCATATAAGATGTGAATGGAAAAGCTGAGAAACGCAAGCCATATGGGCCATTACAATGCTAAGGTGGATAGTTTGCTAATTCCTAACTGGAAAGCGGTTTTTTTTTTCTTTGGAATCAGTACACATTAGCAGAGGCCATGACGTAACTGGCACAATGAAATAAATTTTCGAAAGAAAGATAATTTTGTCACCCATATTAAAGTTACAGTTCGAGTCAGATGTCCGAAGCACTGTACCACCCGATCGAGAATTTCCAAGACAAGTAAATGGTGCTGAGAATTATCTCTTACGTCACTTCTTGCGATAACAGGGAAAAGTCTCTTGGCCTACTTTGCAGAAACAGCTGTAGCACATCTATCGAACCCTCACCACGATATTTAATCAACGTACACTGTTTTCTTTGTTGTGTCTAGACAAGACAGCCTAGACACAATGAGAGGAAGCCGACAGGCACGCGCTAAGCCAAAGAAGGTGCGTGAGGTCTGAAACAGGATACGTAATGATTGCTATAAAGAAAAGTACGTAGCTTCTGTAATACTTAACTTTAATCCATCCTTTTGGTACATCTGGAGATTGTGGCGATACAAGTGAGACTCTTTAGATACATGCAATGTTACTAATGGCGCCTTGCTAGGTCGTAGCCATTGACTTAGCTGAAGGCTATTCTAACTATCTGCTCGGCAAAGGAGCGAGGCTTCGTCAGTGTAGTCGCTAGCAAAGTCGTCCGTACAACTGGGGCGGGTGCTAGTCCGTATCTCGAGACCTGCCTTGTGGTGGCGCTCGGTCTGCGATCACACAGTGGCGACACGCGGGTCCGACATGTACTAATGGACCGCGGCCGATTTAAAGCTACCACCTAGCAAGTGTGGTGTCTGGCGGTGACACCACATTCTTAGTAGCCTATAATCATCTGTTGTGGGACTATGTAGTATGACGAACTTGCATCTTTTTCTCCTGAGCTTGCGTGTCTGATTTGACTTGTAAAAAAATTGCTAACGAGTTCGTAGCCTCTACACTGTCATTAGCGTTAAAATATTTATTTTATGGAAATTGCTGTTGAAATAACGTCGCCAGACACGGTGTGAATGGAATTAAGCGTGTAGCAGAGTGATTCATTTCATGTGAACTACTGAAGGAATTTGACGCCAATAGAGAAGCCTTTGTGGCAAGCATTGTAAGAAGTGACGAAACCTGGATGCACCACTTTGAAACGGAAACAAAATGGTAGTCATCGATGTGGCACCACCCGCAAACACCGAAAAAGAAGGAAGTCAAGGCAGCTAATTCTTTTGGTAAAGTCATGATGACAGTCTTTTGAGATAGTGATGGTGTAATTCTCTTGGATGTGTTGTCAATCATTAATTCAGAAGCAGAGGTGAAGATTTTGAACAAACACTAGAACCGTTTCGGACGTGCTCGATCTGACAGTAATCCAAACGAAATCTTGCTGTAGCACGACAACACACACCCACACACAAATCTCCGAATCCGGGAACACACCGTTCCACTGGATTGGACTTCATTGACTCATATACCCTATAGTCCAGACCTGGCGCCCTAGGACTTCCATCTGTTTGAGGCACTTAAGGATTCTCTAGGTACGGCACACTTTGAAGAAGGCGAGAGCATAATTCGTACAGTGAAAACATGACTAAAGACCCACGAGCTTCTACCAACACAGAACACATGGTCTTACACAACGCTGACGTAAGGCCATGGTAATGCAGATAAATAATACATGTAAAAGAAATGCTGATTGATATTTTTACCAAATTGTAACTATAAGGAACAAATATTGAAATAAAGACCAGAAAATTGCAAAGGTCATAACAATGCTAAAAAAAGGATGTAGAAGTAAACTCATGACTTACGCACCCGTTGTCACTGAAGTCGATTTGCAATGAGATTTTGGAACATATACTGTGCTCCAACATTATTAATTACCTCGAAGGAAACGGTCTGTTGAAAGACAGTCAACACCTTTTCAGAAAATACCGTTCTTGTGAAACACAACTAGCTCTCTATTCCCACGAAGTAATGAGTGCTCTCGACAAGGGATCTCAAATAGATTCCATGTTTCTAGATTTCAAAAATGCTTCAAATGGCTCTGAGCACTATGGGACTTAACTGCCGTGGTCATCAGTCCCCTAGAACTTAGAACTACTTAAACCTAACTAACCTAAGAACATCACACACATCCATGCCCGAGGCAGGATTCGAACCTGCGGCCGTAGCGGTCGCGCAGTTCCAGACTGTAGCGCCTAGAACCGCTCGGCCACTCCGAACGGCTTTCTAGATTTCAAAAAGTCTTTTGACGCCTTTCCCCACAAGAGACATCAAATTGTGTGCCTATGGAGTATCCTCTCAATTTTGCGACTACATCGTGAGTTGCTATCAGAAAGGTCACAGTTCGCAATCAACGACGGATAGAGACCCAGCATAACAGAAGTGATATATGGCGTCCCCTAGGTGAGTGTTATAGGCCGTCTGCTGTTCCTTATCCACATAAACGATTTATGAGATAATCTGAGGAGCCCTCTTAGATTAGCCGGCAGCGGTGGCCGTGCGGTTCTAGGCGCTGCAGTCCGGAACCGCGGAACTACTACGGTCGCAGGTTCGAATCCTGCCTTGGGCATAGATGAGTGTGATGTCCTTAGGTTGGTTAGGTTTAACTAGTTCTAAGTTCTAGGAGACTGATGACCTAAGATATTAAGCCCCTAGTCCTCAGAGCCATTTTGAACCTCTTACATTGTCTGCAGATGATCGTTTCTTTTTTCCGTCTAGTAAAGTCATTAGAAGATCAGAACAAATTGCAAAATCACTCAGACACGTAATCTGATGGTCAATTAAATCTACGTAACGAGAAGGTCATTCACACGCATACTTAAAGGAATTAGTGTTTTGCACGAATCTAAAGGGTGTCAATTTAACTAAATATATAGGTGTTATTGTTGTTGTGGTCTTCGGTCCAAAGACTTGTTTGACACAGCTCTCCATGCTACTCTATCTTCTGCAAACCTCCTCGTCCCCGAATAACTACTGCAGCCTACATCCTTCTGAATCTGATTAGTGTATTCATCTCTTGGTCCCCCTCTACGATTATTTCCCTGCACGCTTCCCTCCAATACTAAATTGGTGATCCCTTGACGCCTCAGAACGTGCCTGTCAACCGATCCCTTCTTCTAGTCAAGTTGTGCCACAAATTCCTCTTCTTCCCAATTCTGTTCGATACCTCCTCACTAATTACGTGATCTACCCATTTAATCTTCAGCATTCTTCCGATTATGAACGACTTAAAGTGGAACAATCACACAGAAAATGTTGTAAGGAAGTTGAGCCAAAGAGTGCGTTATTGGCAGCACACTTAGTAAATACAACATGTCTACTAAAGAGACTAGCTACACTACGTTTATCCGTCCTCTTTTGGAATATTGCTGTAGGGTGTGGGATCCTTACAAGATAGGATTGGAAGAGGACATCGAAAAAATTCAAAGAAGGGCAGCTCGTTTTTTACTATCGCTAAAAAAAGGGGGATAATCTCACGGGTGTGATAGACAAATTGGGATGGCAATCATTAAAACAAAGACAAGAAATCTTTTCACGAAACTTCAGAAATTTCTCCTCTGAATGCGAAAATATTTTACTGACGCCAGCCCACAGAGGAACCGCTTTTTTAGTCATCAGTCTTCTGACTGATTTGATACGGCTTACCACGAATTCCTCTCCTGCCCTTAACTCTTCATTTCGGGGAAACACTTGCACCCCACGTCTTGTATAATTTGCTGGATATATTGTAGTCTCTGTGTTCCTCTACAGTTTTTGCCCTCTGCAGCTCCCTCTAGAACCACGGAGATTATTCCCTGATGTCTTAACACATCATTACTTGTCGGAAAATGAGAATCGAAGGGATCGCTGTGTCAAGTAGAAATCTACGGATAACAGTCATTGAATGCTGGCCCCTATTTTGAGGGGACCAGAGGTGGGAATCTTCCTACACGTCGGTCAGGGGGCCTGAGGATGGCGTAATACAGGGCGAGTCAAAAGTCCTTGGACACCTTCATTAATTGGAAGATTAAAGGGAAAACTGAAATGTGATGATGGGAACATACTTATGAAGGTGTCCAAGGACTTTTGAATCGCCCTGTATATCGCCGAAATTGGTTGCTCAATAAAATAACAATTGGGGAAATTTTAGACGGCTGAAAGACGTTGTGATTCGACATACTGGAGTCAGAAACGTCCTCATTTGTACCATACCGCTGAAAGCAGCGGCGGAACCTCACGTAGCAGAGCAGAAGCTTGCCTGCGCTGGCGACCTTGGTGGGCCGCCGCGGTATGTGGGTCTAGGCGGACTCGAGCACCAGTGCGGAGTACCGTAGCGCCTAGCGGTGCCGCACAGAACCCACCAACAGCTTCCGGCCGCGCATGCGCACCGCACCGGCGTGCCTGTCTGTGTTTGGGAATACGACCGCTTATATCAGGAAGTGCGACTGTTACTGCGACCTACTATCCAGTGCCTAGCTCATCATCACGCTTCGCAATCGAGATTTATCGGGCGAGCAATATCGATTGTGCGAAATAGCTTTAACATTTTGCAAAAATAATATTCCAACAGCCGCTATTTTTATAGTTGTTTATTTCGGGCTACCAGTTGTGACTTCTGAATAAGAGTCATCTTCAAGCCATATATAGTAAGAATTACAAGACGTCAGACAAATACATAATGTCATTCATAGTATTATATAAACGAAACATACATATAAGTAAAAGGAAAACTGTAATGAAGTAATACATTCAGGTCACAGTCGAGGATATAGTATGAATATATGACATAGTTTGTACACATAGTGCAAGACACAAGTCAATTATCAGAAATAACATAAAAATAGTTGTGTTATTGCAATGTGAACATTAATCCTATACGTTCATTGTCCAAAATACGTATCGATATAAGCGACAAGACTTTTTTTTTTCTTTTTTGAATGGCATAAAATGAAGAAGGGCATCAGATAATTAACATAAAGTTGCAAGAAAACTATGAATTTTCTTATCTGTAGATTACCTAGCTGTGACAGGATACCTATATGGTGCTTCTCTCTCATTCATAGTTGGGCCACATTTCTATACCTCCTCGCTCTGTTACAATTTAAATCGTCAATAACACTAATGCTTATTTTACTGAATTATTCATATTATGTAGTACTGATACTTTATCCTCACAACGTTCGTTAGTTAAACCGGCCGAAGTGGCCGTGCGGTTAAAGGCGCTGCAGTCTGGAACCGCAAGACCGCTACGGTCGCAGGTTCGAATCCTGCCTCGGGCATGGGTGTTTGTGATGTCCTTAGGTTAGTTAGGTTTAACTAGTTCTAAGTTCTAGGGGACTAATGACCTCAGCAGTTGAGTCCCATAGTGCTCAGAGCCGTTTGAACCATTTCGTTAGTTAATTATCATGGTAATTTTCCTAACGCGACTGTTTATTATTTTACGTTGCTTTTTTACACTTTTGACGCTTCTTGCAATTTTACTTTAGTTGTCTGATGCTATTATTCATTTTATTCCGCTCAAAAAAGGAACAAATCCTTTTCGCTTGTATCCTTAGAGATTTTGCACAATGAAGCATAGCACGAATGAAACTTCCTGGCAGATTAAAACTGTGTCCCGGACCGAGACTCGAACTCGGGACCTTCCCCTTTCGCGGTCAGTGCTCTACCATCTTTTTTTTCTTTTTTAACCACATTTCGTTCTATATTGTTCGTTGAATTTGTTCGGGCCGGACGTAGATCCAGTCACTCAGTTTTTTTACTACGGAGGGCAGCTCAGACCGAACACGCTGAGCCACGGTGCCGGCAGCAAACTGAGCAACCCAAGCACGACTCACGCCCCGTCCTCACAGCTTCAATTCTGCCGGTACCTAGTCTCCTACCTTCCAAACTTCACAGAAGCTCTTCATATCAGCGTACACTCCACTGCAGAGTGAAATTCTCAGTCAGCATAGGATTAAAGTTTTTATGACTTATTTCGATAGGTGACTTGTGTCTTGCACTATGTGTGCAAACTATATTACATATTCGTAGTGCATCCTTGATTTGAATGAATTACTTCATTTCTGGTTTCCTTTCACTCCTGTATATTAATACCCATATGTAACCTTTATTTCATTTATATAATACTGTGTATGTTATCTTATTATGTATTTGTATGATGTCTTGTAATTTTTAAAGGGTTTGAAAATGACTCTACTGAGGAGTCAAAACTGGTTGTTGTCGTTGTTGTGGTCTTCAGTCCTGAGACTGGTTTGATGCAGCTCTCCATGCTACTCTATCCTGTGCAAATTTCTTCATCTCCAGGTATCTACTGCAACCTACATCCTTCTGAATCTGCTTAGTGTATTCATCTCTTGGTCTCCCTCTACGATTTTTACCCTCCACGGTGCCCTCCAATGCTAAATTTGTGATCCCTTGATGCCTCAAAACATGTCCTACCAACCGATCCCTTCTTCTAGTCAAGTTGTGCCACAAACTTCTCTTCTCCCCAATCCTATTCAATACCTCCTCATTAGTTACGTGATCTACCCACCTTATCTTCAGCATTCTTCTGTAGCACCACATTTCGAAAGCTTCTATTCTCTTCTTGTCCAAACTGGTTATCGTCCACGTTTCACTTCCATACATGGCTACACTCCATACAAATACTTTCAGAAACGACTTCCTGACACTTAAATCTATACTCGATGTTAACAAATTTCTCTTCTTCAGAAACGATTTCCTTGCCATTGCCAGTCTACATTTTATACCCTCTCTACTTCGACCATCATCAGTTATTTTACTCCCGAAATAGCAAAACTCCTTTACTACTTTAAGTGTCTCATTTCCTAATCTAATCCCCTCAGCATCACCCGATTTGATTTGACTACATTCCATTATCCTCGTTTTGCTTTTGTTGATGTTCATCTTATATCCTCCTTTCAAGACACTGTCCATTCCGTTCAACTGCTCTTCCAAGTCCTTTGCTGTCTCTGACAGAATTACAATGTCATCGGTAGCCTGAATAAAAAAAAAACTATAAACTAAAAAAACTATAAACCTAACGACTGTTGAAATACTATTTTTACAATTCATCGGCCAGCCGCAGTCCCACAATCCATTATAGAAAAATGGAGCTCTGTTTAAATTTATGCCAAGAAGTGTTTCTGACCCATCTTCACTTGGCGTGATACGTTTGTACCTCCGGCAGTATCGCCTGCATTTTCAATACTGCAATTCCCTTGAGCAAAATAACAGTTAGTTTAGCTGCCACGATTCTCGTGTTGTCTATTTACGTTTAATTCTCAGTTAGGTGCAGTTACTTCTCCGCACTTACATGCGCAGCACAAACACTTTTAGGTTCGCCGGTACACTGGTACTGCCATGTAGTCGTCCGCCCAATGAGTTGTATATTCGCGAAAAATCTGAAAACTACAAACGTAGCACCACTGTACAGGAAAGCAGACAAACGTGAAGCTGCGAACTATAGGCCTACTCTATTTCTGTCAGGCTTTGGCAAGATTCTTGAACAACAGTTTCTTAGGACACTAACAGCATTCCTAAATAAAGAAATAATGAGTGCTTCACAACATGGTTTCAGAACTGGAAGGTGAACCCAGTCAGCTATTACTGCCTTCCTAACTGAAATACTGACGGCAGTAGATAAGAAACATGTTGTGTCATTTTCCGTGGTCTTGGTGAAGCGTTTGATGTAACTGCTCACGACATTCTAGGAGGAACTAAATTATTATGGAATTAGGAAGAAGGAGAAAAGGAAAATTAGTGTTTAACGTCTTGTCAAGATTGGGGACATCAGAGATGGAGCACAAGCTCGAATTGTTTCAAGGATGGGGAAGGAACTCGGCCGTGCCCTTCCAAATGAATCATCCACGCATTTGCCTGGAGCGACTTTGGTAAATCACGTAAAACATAAATTTGAATGCCGGAAGCAGATTTGAACCATCGTCCGCCCAATACGAGTCCACTGTTAAGGAATTCGAGGCCTAATTGACAGATTTATTCTTTCTTCCATGATCGTCAACACATCGTTCAAATAAAATATAAAGACGCAAATCCACAACAATCCTAATTTTTGTAGTAAGCACAAAAATCAGATACAGAGTCCCTCAAGGACCAGTTCTTGGACTCATTCTTTTCATTCTTTATGTTAATGATCCAGCAGAAAAAGTGAGTAAGTAATGGTATCATAGTACTGTTTGTAGACCAAAGCTGCCCAAATTAGATCGGGCGATGAAGACAGCCTACAAGAAACAACTGGAGTTTTAATACAAAATTTAATACAAAATCTCAAAACTAGCAGCCTTATAGTAAATTCTGGTGAAACAGTGACATTCAATTTCCACATTGCAAGAAAACTCCCCTCTGCAAGTGAGACGATGTATATATATTCTTGCAATGTGGAAATTGAATGTCACTGTTTCACCAGAATTTACTATAAGGCTGCTAGTTTTGAGATTTTGTATTAAATTTTGTATTAAAACTTCAGTTGTTTCTTGTAGGCTGTCTTCATCGCCCGATCTAATTTGGGCAGCTTTCTCGTCTACAAACAGTACTGTGATACCATTACTTACTCACTTTTTCTGCTGGATCATTAACATAAAGAATGAAAAGAATGAGTCCAAGAACTGGTCCTTGAGGGACTCTGTATCTGATTTTTGTGCTTACTACAAAAATTAGGAATGTTGTGGATTTGCGTCTTTGTATTTTATTTGAACGATTTGTTGACGATAATGGAAGAAAGAATGAATCTGCCAATTAGGCCTCAATTCCTTAACAGTGGACTCGTATATGGTAGATGCATCTAAATAAAAAGTTAAATACACTCTCTTATGCTGTAAGAGTCCTCTCACAAAACACAAACCGTGCATGTGTGGTGTCAATGTACCATGGCAGTTTAGAGTGACTACTGATGGGTAGAATTATCTTTTGAGGAACTCCACAATTAGTAGAAAACCATTTAGACTACATAAAAGATTGTTAAAATAATAAAACAAGCTAAATACAGAGACTCTTGTATACCAATATTTAAAAATCTCAGTATACTGCCCCTGTCTTGTTTATATATGTACAGAGCACTAATCTTCCCAAAAGGAAGCACCTTAAAAGAAGAAAATATGCTCAAGCATAGCTGCGATTTTCACTCTATGGGACTAGACAGGTGCATAACCTACATGTCAATACAGAAAGTACATACATTTGTAGAGGAGGCGTATATCATAGTAGCATTATGCTGTATAACTACAAGCCATCCCGTCTGAAACAGATACGGAATTTATATAAGTTTAAAGTGAAACTGATATGATTTTGCCTTTATTCTGTTTATGAGTTTTTGGAACACTATAAAAATTAGTGTGATCGAATACTCTTAACCAAACTGTTGTTTTCCATTATGGACTCGCATTCGGGAGGACAACGGTTCAATCCCGCGTCCGGCTGTCCTGATTTAGGTTTTCCGTGATTTCCCTAAATCACTCCAGGCAAATGCCGGGATGTTTCCTCTGAAAGGGCACGGCCGACTTCCTTCCCCATCCTTCCCTAATCCGATGAGACCGATGACCACGCTGTCTGGTCTCCTTCCCCAAATCAACCAACCAACCATTATCTTATTTCTTTTCTGGAGCTGGAGGTAATTTCATATTTCTTTAAATTCATAATTTTTGGATTTGTATTATTGTTAGGATTTCTTGCAGTTCATGACTATTCTTTTGTGTTAATTATTGGAAGTCATGTTGTCAATGTATAGCAGTGAGATTGCGTTGGGCTTGTATATTGTGGGTAGTAAATGAATAGGTTAAGTTTGAGTTGTCTTCGTTAGGGAAAATTCTGTAGGTCAGTGTTTGATAAAAAAATATTAAAGACTTAGGTTCAAACCAGTTCAATCGCCAGAATGTTGAAAGCAAGCATGGTAATGTGCATGCATTGTATTGTGCAGGAGACGGAAATCAATTTGTGCGATAGATTTCCATTGCACTTGCTAGGTTAATACAGGGACGATTGTGGGTAGCGCTGGAGTTGTCGTCCGATGATGTCCAACATGTGCTTGACTGGAGACAGATCTGGTGATCGAGCAGGCCGCAGGCCAAGCCAACATGTCGACTCTCTGTAGAGCATGACCGGTTACAACAGCGGTATGTGGGCAAGCGTTATCCTGTTGGAAAACTCCTTCTGGAATCTTGTTCATGAATGCAACGCGACAGGTGTAATCAGTTGTGCGACTGGATTCGTGATTTCCTGTCGGAAAGGTCACAGTTCGTAGTAATAGACGGAAAGTCATCGAGTAAAACGGGAGTAATATCCGATGGTCCCCAAGGAAGTGCTATAGGCCGTCTATTGTTCCTGACCTATATTAACGACATAGGAGACAATCTAAGTAGCCGTCTTAGATTGTTTGCAGATGATGCTGTCATTTAGCATCTTGTTAAGTCATCAGATGACCAAAACGAATTATACAATGATTTACATAAGATATCTGTGTGGTACGAAAAGTGGCAATTGACCCTGAATAAAGAAAAGTGTGAAGTTATTCACACGAGTACTAAAAGAAATCCGCTAAATTTCGATTACAAATCTGAAGGCCGTAAATTCAACTAAATACTTAGGGATTACAATTACAAATAACCTAAACTGGAACGATCACATAGATAGTATTGCGGGTAGAGCAAACCAAGGACTGCGATACATTGGCAGAAGACTTAGAAGGTGCAAAACATCTACTAAAGAGATTGCTTACACCTCGCTTGTCCGGCCTATTCTGGAGTACTGCTGTGCGCTGTGGGATCCGCATCAGATGGGACTGACGGATGACATCGAAAAAGTTCAAAGAAAGGCGCTCGTTTTGTATTATCGCGAAATAGGGGGAGAGTGACGCAGACATGCTACGTGAATTGGAGTGGCAATCATTAAAACAAAGGCGTTTTCCTTTGCGACGGGATATTCTCATGAAATTTCAATCACCAGTTTTCTCCTCCGATTGCGAAAACATTCTGTTCGCACCTACCTACATAGAAAGAAATGATCATCGCGATAAAACAAATCAGGGCTCGCACAGAAAAATTTAAGTGATCGTTCTACCCGCGCGCCGTTCGAGAGTGGAACGGTAGAGAGACAGCTTGAAGGTGGTTCATTGAACCCTCTGCCAGACACTCTATTATGAATAGCAGAGTAATCAGTAGATATAGATGTAGAATCAGGGTGCGTGAGATATCCACGGGGTGTCCCTTCTGTCATACGAAGTCGCTCCCCAGACCATATCTTCAAGTAGAGGTCCTCAACTGCCCTCTTTCTAACCAACACACGACCATCACTGGAACCGAGGCAGAACCAGCTTTCATAAGAAAACACAAGAACCTCCACCCTGCCCTCAAATGAGCTCTCGCTTGACGCTACTGAATTCGCAAATGGTGGTGGCTTGGGGTCAGTGGAATGTACGCTACAGGGCGTCTGGCTCGGAAGTGTCCTTGAAGTAACCGATTTGTAACAGTTCGTTGTGTCACTGTGGTGCCAACTCCCGCTCAAATTGCTGCTGCAGATGCGGTACGATGCGCCAGAGCCACACGCCGAAAACGTTGGTTTTCCTTCTCGGTAGTGCCACGTGACCTTCGCAGCTCGTTCTCCTTGCGACCGTACATTCTCGGGACCACCGCTGCCAGAACTCAGGTACAGTTGCTACGTTCCTGCCAAGCGCTTCTGCAAGGTACATCCAACTTCTCGTAGTCCTATTATACGACCTCGTTCAAACTCAGTGAGGTGTTCGTAATGGCGTTTTTCTCGCCTTAAAGGCGATCTTGACTAACAACTAGTTACCACGTCCAATCTCAAAGGTAACTAACGCTCACGACCGTTACCGCAAAATAAGAAATGAAAACGAGTAATGTTCTAGCCCTAACAAACAGTAATTTCAAAATACACTCCTGGAAATTGAAATAAGAACACCGTGAATTCATTGTCCCAGGAAGGGGAAACTTTATTGACACATTCCTGGGGTCAGATACATCACATGATCACACTGACAGAACCACAGGCACATAGACACAGGCAACAGAGCATGCACAATCTCGGCACTAGTACAGTGTATATCCACCTTTCGCAGCAATGCAGGCTGCTATTCTCCCATGGAGACGATAGTAGAGATGCTGGATGTAGTCCTGTGGAACGGCTTGCCATGCCATTTCCACCTGGCGCCTCAGTTGGACCAGCGTTCGTGCTGGACGTGCAGACCGCGTGAGACGACGCTTCATCCAGTCCCAAACATGCTCAATGGGGGACAGATCCGGAGATCTTGCTGGCCAGGGTAGTTGACTTACACCTTCTAGAGCACGTTGGGTGGCACGGGATACATGCGGACGTGCATTGTCCTGTTGGAACAGCAAGTTCCCTTGCCGGTCTAGGAATGGTAGAACGATGGGTTCGATGACGGTTTGGATGTACCGTGCACTATTCAGTGTCCCCTCGACGATCACCAGTGGTGTACGGCCAGTGTAGGAGATCGCTCCCCACACCATGATGCCGGGTGTTGGCCCTGTGTGCCTCGGTCGTATGCAGTCCTGATTGTGGCGCTCACCTGCACGGCGCCAAACACGCATACGACCATCATTGGCACCAAGGCAGAAGCGACTCTCATCGCTGAAGACGACACGTCTCCATTCGTCCCTCCATTCACGCCTGTCGCGACACCACTGGAGGCGGGCTGCACGATGTTGGGGCGTGAGCGGAAGACGGCCTAACGGTGTGCGGGACCGTAGCCCAGCTTCATGGAGAGGGTTGCGAATGGTCCTCGCCGATACCCCAGGAGCAACAGTGTCCCTAATTTGCTGGGAAGTGGCGGTGCGGTCCCCTACGGCACTGCGTAGGATCCTACGGTCTTGGCGTGCATCCGTGCGTCGCTCCGGTCCGGTCCCAGGTCGACGGGCACGTGCACCTTCCGCCGACCACTGGCGACAACATCGATGTACTGTGGAGACCTCACGCCCCACGTGTTGAGCAATTCGGCAGTACGTCCACCCGGCCTCCCGCATGCCCACTATACGCCCTCGCTCAAAGTCCGTCAACTGTACATACGGTTCACGTCCACGCTGTCGCGGCATGCTACCAGTGTTAAAGACTGCGATGGAGCTCCGTATGCCACGGCAAACTGGCTGACACTGACGGCGGCGGTGCACAAATGCTGCGCAGCTAGCGCCATTCGACGGCCAACACCGCGGTTCCTGGTGTGTCCGCTGTGCCGTGCGTGTGATCATTGCTTGTACAGCCCTCTCGCAGTGTCCGGAGCAAGTATGGTGGGTCTGACACACCGGTGTCAATGTGTTCTTTTTTCCATTTCCAGGAGTGTATATACGCAACAGGAGATTCAACCCACAACGTTAAGTTTTCTTTAGTACATCTCTATATTACTTGGGGCGCTGCTGTTGCTCTGTATTTCCATCTTTTAACGCGGGACTTCCGATTCTCATTATTTTATTGTTGTTCTGTGAGGGATTTTAGCTACTAACGAGACTTTGTGCGGCGCGGTATCGGTGGACACGTCGGTAGAAATATTCCTACATCGCTATTTTGTTCTTTGTCTCTGCGGCTCGCTCACCGGAATGGATATTAGTGTTCCGTTTCCCGGCAACTTGCGCAGCAGCTTTCCAATGTGCGTTACTCGCCGGCCTCGGCTCCTAATCGTGCCACATTGCAAGCGGCAAGGTGAATGTGTTGGTCAGGCGCCAGCCGCCAGCTGCCCAGAAACAAGACATGTACCACAACGCAGCCATTCACCACTACTTTCAAGGATACGCTGCCTACGGGCAGAGCTCTCGGACGGCTTTAATTTTTCGTAGCCTGCGGGGACTTCACCCGATGTTTTAATCTGTGTAGGCAGTAAGAGGTTGGTTGCAGCTGGAACACTCGGAGGGATTGGACGAGAATATCAATGACCTGATCCAGTCTTTCGTCTCCAATAACTGTAACATTAGGCTATTCACACATTTTCCCGTATTTGATTATAAATACTGTTCAAAATCGAGTTAAAAACGTTATGTTAAAACACATTTTTATTTTATTTTCGCTCGTATACGTTTCGTCCTGCTGTGACATCATCAGTGGGTACACTATTTACACTCCTGGAAATGGAAAAAAGAACACATTGACATCGGTGTGTCGGACCCACCATACTTGCTCCGGACAGTGCGAGAGGGCTGTACAACCAATGATCACACGCACGGCACAGCGGACACACCATGAACCGCGGTGTTGGCCGTCGAATGGCGCTAGCTGCGCAGCATTTGTGCACCGCCGCCGTCAGTGTCAGCCAGTTTGCCGTGGCATACGGAGCTCCATCGCAGTCTTTAACACTGGTAGCATGCCGCGACAGCGTGGACGTGAACCGTATGTGCAGTTGACGGACTTTGAGCGAGGGCGTATAGTGGGCATGCGGGAGGCCGGGTGGACGTACCGCCGAATTGCTCAACACGTGGGGCGTGAGGTCTCCACAGTACATCGATGTTGTCGCCAGTGGTCGGCGGAAGGTGCACGTGCCCGTCGACCTGGGACCGGACCGCAGCGACGCACGGATGCACGCCAAGACCGTAGGATCCTACGCAGTGCCGTAGGGGACCGCACCGCCACTTCCCAGCAAATTAGGGACACTGTTGCTCCTGGGGTATCGGCGAGGACCATTCGCAACCCTCTCCATGAAGCTGGGCTACGGTCCCGCACACCGTTAGGCCGTCTTCCGCTCACGCCCCAACATCGTGCAGCCCGCCTCCAGTGGTGTCGCGACAGGCGTGAATGGAGGGACGAATGGAGACGTGTCGTCTTCAGCGATGAGAGTCGCTTCTGCCTTGGTGCCAATGATGGTCGTATGCGTGTTTGGCGCCGTGCAGGTGAGCGCCACAATCAGGACTGCATACGACCGAGGCACACAGGGCCAACACCCGGCATCATGGTGTGGGGAGCGATCTCCTACACTGGCCGTACACCACTGGTGTAGGATTAAGTAGTTCTAAGTCTAGGGGACTGATGACCTCAGATGTTACTTCCCATAGTGCTTAGAGCCATTTGAACCATTAATCTCTTTTACTTTTAAGGTAAAATTATTTGTTCTCTGTTTATCCATGGTATTCGCGTCATATTACGATTGAATATCGTTTAAAAGAGACTCTATTCTCTTTCACGATACACGGCTGGTCGCCCATTACTTTCATCCAAATGGCATGTTACTGTCATCCAAGTGGTATCGTGAGCACGTGAGTGTCGTGCGTTATACCCCTCAGACTATTTCGGCTTTAAAGAACGTCATTTTCCGGTTATGGCTGTAGAAGTTTTTATTCTGATAGTACAGTTTGGTGTTTCGTCATTGTCAAGCGTCTGTCAATGTATAACGTATTAATAAAATACAGGGTGATTCAAAAAGAATACCACAACTTTAAAAATGTGTCTTTAATGAAAGAAACATAATATAACCTTCTGTTATACATCATTACAAAGAGTATTTAAAAAGATTTTTTTTCACTCAAAAACAAGTTCAGAGATGTTCAATATGGCCCCCTCCAGACACTCGAGCAATATCAACCCGATACTCCAACTCGTTCCACACTCTCTGTGGCATATCAGGCGTAACAGTTTGGATAGCTGCTGTTATTTCTCGTTTCAAATCATCAATGGTGGCTGGGAGAGGTGGCCGAAACACCATATCCTTAACATACCCCCATAAGAAAAAATCGCAGGGGGTAAGATCAGGGCTTCTTGGAGGCCAGTGATGAAGTGCTCTGTCACGGGCTGCCTGGCGGCCGATCCATCGCCTCGGGCAGTTGACGTTCAGGTAGTTACGGACAGATAACTGCCAATGTGGTGGCGCTCCATCCTGCTGAAATATGAATTGTTGTGCTTCTTGTTCGAGCTGAGGGAACAGCCAATTCTCTAACATCTCCAAATACTGTAGTCCAGTTACAGTAGCACCTTCGAAGAAAAAGGGACCAAAAACTTTATTGGCTAAAATGGCACAGAAAACGTTCACCTTAGGCGAGTCACGTTCATACTGAGTTGTTTTCCGCGGATTCTCAGTGTCCCATATACAGACATTGTGACGGTTAGTGTGGAAAGTTGCTTCATCACTAAACACAATCTTTGAAACGAAAGATTCATCTGTTTCCATTTGAGCAAGGATAAAATCACAGAAATCGATTCTTTTAATCTTATCAGCTGCAGACAGTGCTTGAACCAATTTCAGACGATAAGGTTTCATAACTAACCTTTTTCGTAGGACTCTCCATACAGTTGATTGTGGAATTTGCAGCTCTCTGCTAGCTCTGCGAGTCGATTTTCCTGGGCTGCGAACAAACGCTTGCTAGATGCGTGCTACATTTTCATCACTCGTTCTCGGCCGTCCAGAACTTTTCCCTTTGCACAAACACCCATTCTCTGTAAACTGTTTATACCAACGTTTAATACACCACCTATCAGGAGGTTTAACACCATACTTCGTTCGAAATGCACGCTGAACAACTGTCGTCGATTCACTTCTGCCGTACTCAACAACACAAAAAGCTTTCTGTTGAGCGGTCGCCATCTTAGCATCAACTGACGCTGACGCCTAGTCAACAGCGCCTCAAGCGAACAAATGTACAACTAAATGAAACTTTATAGCTCCCTTAATTCGCCGACAGATAGTGCTTAGCTCTGCCTTTTGTCGTTGCAGAGTTTTAAATTCCTAAAGTTGTGGTATTCTTTTTGAATCACCCTGTATAATGGGGAGACAAAAATAGTATGAATAACGAACTAGGGAGTCTCGTGACATACAAGTACTTACATATATTGTATAACTCTGTCCGTCTGCTTAGCTAGGTGGTAACGTGCTCGCCTCCCATGCAAGCGGGACCGGGTTCGATTCCCAGCCAGGTTGGGGATTTCCTCCGCCCAGGGATTGGGTGTTGTGTTGTTGCCATCATCATTTCATCCTTATCAAGTCGCCCAATGTGGAGTCGACTGAAATAAGACTTGCACTTCCCCGAATAGGGGCCTCCCGGCCAACGATGCCATGCGTTCATTTGATTTCATTTGTATAACTTACATGTGTACTGTGATATGATATCGAATATTTGTAAGCACGTTCATGATGACAGATTTCCGACTTTGTTATTCATACTATTATTGTCTCCCAACTATACACTAAACAAAAAACATTTTTGTCGCTTTTAGGAAAGACTTTGTTATTCATAATATTGTTGTGTCCCCATTACACAATAACCAAATAAATTTTTGTCACTTTGGTGAGGCCGTATAATTGTCTCCCACTGCGACTCATAAGTTTGAAATTTGGCACATAGGTGCCTAAACCTTTCTCTGTAATGGTACAAAAGCCTGGCGACGCTTCTAACAGCAAAGTGTCGGGCGGGCGAAGAAAAGATCACAGCTCAGAAGATCATTTCGGGGGTATAGCGGGTTAATGATGTCACACTGCACCAAATTTCACCAAAATTCTGCCCAACGCCATCGTGGACGTGTGACAAGTCCTCCTACGCGCATTTCACCCCTTCTTTTGGGTTGAGTTGTTTGGAGGAGGAGACCAGACAGCGCTGTTATCGGTCTCATCGGATTAGGGAAGGACGGGGAAGGAAATCGCCCGTGCCCCTTCAAAGGAACCATCCCGGCATTTGCCTAGAGCGATTTAGGGAAATCACGGAAAACCTAAATCAAGATGGCCGGACGGAGGATTGAACCGTCGTCCTCCCGAATGCGATTCCAGTGTGCTAGCGTCACCTCGCTCGGTCATCCCTTCTTTTGACGTCACTACTATGGAGGTCAGAACCGCGACATCTAGCTTTGGATACACGAGATATTCTTATGGGTGGCCGAGGACTATACATTTCAGACAAACTGTAGCTCAGAACCGGCACCAGAAACCCTCGGGAAGTATCATAAAGAGCGCCAACGAAACCACCCCTTCGCCTTGGGCGTCGGTTCCCGCACATTTCGCGGTCGAAAACGACAGTTGACAGTGCGAAGAACAACAGGACAATCTTCAATACTACTGAAACCTCCAAGAC
This sequence comes from Schistocerca serialis cubense, assembly GCF_023864345.2. Classification (NCBI taxonomy): domain Eukaryota; kingdom Metazoa; phylum Arthropoda; class Insecta; order Orthoptera; family Acrididae; genus Schistocerca; species Schistocerca serialis. The sequence continues at coordinate 946,092,061 of NC_064639.1, read as the reverse complement.
GATTGAAACCCCTCCCAAGGACACTGCACGGAGCTACATTGAAGGAGATGTGACCCCTTTGGTATGTAGTGTGACCGCAACTTTTAGCTCTGGTACACCGGATTCAATCACTACAGGCCATTCAAAAGCACTCGAAGAAATCTGAACGTGATCCAAAGTGGCAAAGGATGTTTGTGCCATTTTAACCCTCCTATGCGGCGCCCATCTGTGGCACGATCACAGAGAGGTGCAATATTGACATGTGCGTGAATAAAACAGAAAAGGATTCCTCTAAGAATCCCCAGTTCGGCAACACCCTCGCTGCCACCGACGCACCTTTACTGAGCACATTAAAGAATGTACCCGTCAGACACTTAAGACACCCATTCGAGTGAGAGGTACCTCGTAGCTGCGCTAGCTCCTGAGAGCAGGCGACCCGCTCGACACCCATCACGTGGGGTCAACCGACCTCAGGTGCTAAGAGTAGCTAAGAGACACCACTCGCATGAGTGGGTATCTACACTCCTGGAAATTGAAATAAGAACACCGTGAATTCATTGTCCCAGGAAGGAGAAACTTTATTGACACATTCCTGGGGTCAGATACATCACATGATCACACTGACAGAACCACAGGCACATAGACACAGGCAACAGAGCATGCACAATCTCGGCACTAGTACAGTGTATATCCACCTTTCGCAGCAATGCAGGCTGCTATTCTCCCATGGAGACGATCGTAGAGATGCTGGATGTAGTCCTGTGGAACGGCTTGCCATGCCATTTCCACCTGGCGCCTCAGTTGGACCAGCGTTCGTGCTGGACGTGCAGACCGCGTGAGACGACGCTTCATCCAGTCCCAAACATGCTCAATGGGGGACAGATCCGGAGATCTTGCTAGCCAGGGTAGTTGACTTACACCTTCTAGAGCACGTTGGGTGGCACGGGTACATGCGGACGTGCATTGTCCTGTTGGAACAGCAAGTTCCCTTGCCGGTCTAGGAATGGTAGAACGATGGATTCGATGACGGTTTGGATGTACCGTGCACTATTCAGTGTCCCCTCGACGATCACCAGTGGTGTACGGCCAGTGTAGGAGATCGCTCCCCACACCATGATGCCGGGTGTTGGCCCTGTGTGCCTCTGTCGTATGCAGTCCTGATTGTGGCGCTCACCTGCACGGCGCCAAACACGCGTACGACCATCATTGGCACCAAGGCAGAAGCGACTCTCATCGCTGAAGACGACACGTCTCCATTCGTCCCTCCATTCACGCCTGTTGCGACACCACTGGAGGCGGGCTGCACGATGTTGGGGCGTGAGCGGAAGACGGCCTAACGGTGTGCGGGACCGTAGCCCAGCTTCATGGAGAGGGTTGCGAATGGTCCTCGCCGATACCCCAGGAGCAACAGTGTCCCTAATTTGCTGGGAAGTGGCGGTGCGGTCCCCTACAGCACTGCGTAGAATCCTACGGTCTTGGCGTGTATCCGTGCGTCGCTGCGGTCCGGTCCCAGGTCGACGGACACGTGCACCTTCCGCCGACCACTGGCGACAACATCGATGTACTGTGGAGACCTCACGCCCCACGTGTTGAGCAATTCGGCGGTACGTCCACCCGGCCTCCCGCATGCCCACTATACGCCCTCGCTCAAAGTCCGTCAACTGCACATACGGTTCACGTCCACGCTGTTGCGGCATGCTACCAGTGTTAAAGACTGCGATGGAGCTCCGTATGCCACGGCAAACTGGCTGACACTGACGGCGGCGGTGCACAAATGCTGCGCAGCTAGCGCCATTCGACGGCCAACACCGCGGTTCCTGGTGTGTCCGCTGTGCCGTGCGTGTGATCATTGCTTGTACAGCCCTCTCGCAGTGTCCGGATCAAGTATGGTGGGTCTGACACACCGGTGTCAATGTGTTCTTTTTTCCATTTCCAGGAGTGTAAGTCACTCACAGGTAAATTTTTGATGTATAAATAAGGGTGCGTGGTTAGCAGCGAGAAGTAGGGGTTCTTAGAGGAATCCTTTGCTGTTTTATTTACGCACATATCAATATTGCACTTCTCCGTGATCATACCACAGAAGGGCGCCGCATAGGATGGCTAAAATGGCACAAACATCCATTGCTGCTCTGGATCAGTGCTTTTGAATGGTCTGTACTGATTCAACCTGGTGTACCACACCAAAAAGTTGTGACCACACTACACACCAAATGGGTCAGATCACGTTCATTGGGTGGACAAGAATAGTATGAACAACGAACTCGGGAGCTCCATAAGCAGGGCAGTGCAGGAAAAGCTGGAATTCCAAAACCAATCAGTGGTGCCAAAGCCCGTAAAAGGAAAGCTTACTAACGAGGTTATAAAACGTGGATTATGGAGCAATGGAAGAATGTCATTTGGTCGGATGAGTCTTGTTTCACACTGTTGCCAACTTCTGGCCGAGTCATCGTCCTAAGAGTGAAATATGGCGAGTGTCGGTAATGATACGCACAGCAATGTCGTCGTATTTCATGGGCCCCATGGTTATTCTGCAAGGTCACATTACTGCCACAGATTAACCTGCTCGTCTTGGCCGACAAGCTTTATCCAATGGTGCAATATTTGTTCCACAGTGGTGACGCTGTGTTCCGAGAAGACATGGTCCCTGGTCGCACATTTCACACTCTCCAGGACTGCTTTTGTAAGCACGAGGATGAATTGTTGCATCTCACCTGCCCACTGCAGTCACCAGATCTCAATATTATTGAGTCTTGTGGTGTACTGTGGAGAGAAGAGTGCTTGATCGCTGTCGGCCTCCACCATTGTTACCTGAACTTGTCACTGTTTTTCCCTACACCGGTTTAGGCTTGGTAATGTGTTGCTGTGTTGCGTTTTTGGTGTTTTCGTATCTTTGTCCATCCTTTGTACCTGTATGTTATTACGCTTACTGCGGACACGCCCAACTTTGAATCCTTGGAATCCGGGTGGCAGGATTTAAAAGGTATGTGAACAGCCCGGCGTGCGTAACGCTGTACCGTTGCCAAATGCGTACTAAGAAGCCAGCGAGCGCTGTTTCCAGGTTGCTGACTACGAAATGTCGGCGGGTGCAGCAGCGGACGACCTTTGGGAAGGTCGGCGCGCCAGTGTGTGGTGAAAGCAGAAGTGGAGAGCGGTTTCTGGATAGCTCTGCACCACCTCACCTGTCTTCAGTCCTCCCTTATAATTCATAAAGGAGCTCCAGGCTGCCTGCGAAAGTTTTTACACTGTGACGCGCATGAATTAATGGCTGAAAAAGGGAAAACGGCGGAAGAGCCGACCGGCCACCGGCGTGAACAACTTTTTCCGCCACGGCGGAAATTTTACGAGCGGCAGGAATTTGTAGATCTTATTAATAAAACTCTCTCTTGCGACAGTAGAAACTGTGGCACAAAGCTCCTGCTCTAGCTAATTTCTCTGTATTTACTAAAGAAAAATCACCAAACAGCCGTATATTTTCAGAAGTGGTTATTTTATTTATACGACCAGTTTCGGCATCGAACTAATGTCGTTGTCAGGCCCCTTGCACTCCATGTATAGAGAATCAGATTCATTGATGCACGAGTAACGCACCTCGAAGACTTTACAACTGGGCACGCAGTCTTCGACTGCAGGTGTGCTCAGTTGTTGTCAAGTCTTCGACGTATACACTACACAAAAAAAAAAAAAAATCACGGAGTCCAGCTACTGAGGGCTCCGGTTATGCGTGCATTAATGTATCTGATTCACTATACCTGGAATGCACAGGGGCCCGAAGACGCCATTAATGAGATACAGAAACTGGTTGCGTAAATAAAATAACAACTTCTAAAAATATACGGCTGTTAGGTGATTTTTCTTTGGTAAATATCTGACTGGCCATTGTCCCGTATCCACGATGGGTCGACAGAGAAATTTCTTTGTAGGCGCACTGGGTAAAATAGTAACCATTAGCAGAGATATCACTCTAATACTAACACCGGCTCTAGCTTTGATAACAGCCTAAATTCGACGAAGAGGAGAGTGGAGTAGTATTTTTTTTTTTCATGTACATCATTCAGCCGAACCAACTTTCACTGATGATTGGATCGCGTAGATGATGATGTTTGGTTTGTGGGGCGCTCAACTGCACGGTCACCAGCGCCCGTATGAATTCCCAGTCTGTACACAGTCCGATTTAGCCACTTTCATGAATGATGATAGAATGATGAGGACAACACAAACACTCAATCCCCGGGCAGAGAAAATCTCCAACCCAGCCGGGAATCGAACCCGTAACCCCGTGTTCCAGAGGTAGCAACGCTAGCGACTAGATCACGAGCTGCGGACGCACAGGATAGAGCAGTCACTCCCAACGTTTCTTAGATCGTTACCCTTGAGTGCAGTCAGATTTTAGCTAGAAACCCCTCCCCTCCCCCACCTGTCGCTACCCACCAGCTTTTGTGCCATACTACTTAAAATGAAAAAAGAAATTTCTTTGAACACTTTTATTTTTAAAATGATAAACGATGAATGATACTTAGTTTTTCTGAGTGTTTTACTAAGTCAAGAATGAATCAATGAGGCAACTGTTCATGCTTCTTTCTAACAACCTTTTTTTCAAATATTTTTGAGTCGTTCTCAGTCTGTACATATCATAACTCATCTCCAAATCACATTTACAAATCTTGATTGTCTCATTTTCCATGTATTGTGTTCGGGTAGTGTGTGTGTGTGTGTGTGTGTGTGTGTGTGTGTGTGCTACCTAGAACCCCTTTCAGATAAGAAAGCTAACTATCCACAGTTAGGGTAGCCACTAGTTACAAAACATGTTACTCCTTTCCCCAGCGGCACTTTTCGCCTGCACCCACACCCAGCAACCCCACTTAAAATCAACCAAGTTAAAATGTATGCACTAGACTCTCTGTTTGTAAATCAGTAGATAGAGGGGGTTCCTTAGCTATGACATGGCAGAAATTCGAAGACTTCACGCTATTAATACTTTGCGTCTAATAACAATTATAATTTATTTATAATAATTCATTTATAGTTATTGTTGTGTCATTCTGTCAATCAGTTCATTTATCTGTTTAGATGTGAGTAATAAAGCAATTTCTGGTCTACCTGCAGCTTGGAGAAGATACTTCATGAGGTGCTTAGATTTTGTTACGTATTAGGTTGGTGCATAAGTTAGTAGCGTTTTTCCATTTAATAAACGTAACAGATACACATAACAGAGACTTATGTCCTCAATAATATATTCTCAAAAATGGTTCAAATGGCTCTGAGCGCCATGGGACTTAACATCTGAGGTCATCAGTCCCCTAGAACTTAGAACTACTTAAACCTAACTAACCTAAGGACATCACACACATCCATGCCGAGGCAGGATTCGAACCTGCGACCGTAGCGGTCGCGCGGTTCCAGACTGAAGCTCCTACAACCGCTCGGCCACTCGGGCCGGCAGTATATTCTCCTTCACTATTTACAACAGCCTGCCAACACTGGGGTAACTTTTTAGATTCAGCGACTGTAGAAATACGTAATACAGAGGCGAAGAACTCGTCAAGCCGTCTTCGGAGTGCATTTTCATCCGAAAAGGAAGTCCCTTGCGTTGGGTAGTGTTGTTTTGGGGCGGAGACAAAAACAGCGATGTCTTCGGTCTCATCGGATTGGGGAAGGACGGGGAAGGAAGTCGGCCGTGCCCTTTGAAAGGAACCATCCCGGAATTTGCCTGGAGCGATTTAGGGAAATCACGGAAAACCTAAATCAGGATGGCCGGACGCGGGACTGAACCGTCGTCCTCCCGAATGCGAATCCAGTGCGCTAACACCTCGATCGGTGAAGGTCCCTTGAAAGCTGTTAAATGGAGAGCGGAGAAGTTGAAAATCTGAGGGAGCAAGATCAAGGTGGGTGCGGAATAACTTCTCAATGCAACTCCTGTGTAGTGTTTTCTGTCAGCCTAGCAGAATGCGGGTGGGCGTTATCGTGGGGTAGCATAACTTCACGCAGTGTCCCTGGTCGTTGTCTTTGGATTACGTCTGTAAGACGTCTCAGTTGGCGATAAATGTCAGAAGTGGTGGTTATACCTCGAGGAAGGAATTCGTAGGACACCACAACGTCGCTGTCCTACCAGATCATAAAATTATCTTCTATGGATGCGCGCAGGTTGTGTGGTGTCACCGCCAGACACCACACTTGCTAGGCGGTAGCTTTAAATCGGCCGCGGTCCATTAGTATACGTCGGACCCGCGTGTCGCCATTGTCAGTGATAGCAGACCGAGCGCCACCACACGGCAGGTCTAGAGAGACGGACTGACACTCGCCCAGTTGTACAGCCGACGTAGCTAGCTACAGTTCACTGACAAATACGCTCTTATTTGCCGAGACGATAGTTAGCATAGCCTTCAGCTACAATTGATACGACCTAGCAAGGCGCCATAATCCTTTGATATATACACTCCTGGAAATTGAAATAAGAACACCGTGAATTCATTGTCCCAGGAAGGGGAAACTTTATTGACACATTCCTGGGGTCAGATACATCACATGATCACACTGACAGACCCACAGGCACATAGACACAGGCAACAGAGCATGCACAATGTCGGCACCAGTACAGTGTATATCCACCTTTCGCAGCAATGCAGGCTGCTATTCTCCCATGGAGACGATCGTAGAGATGCTGGCTGTAGTCCTGTGGAACGGCTTGCCATGCCATTTCCACCTGGCGCCTCAGTTGGACCAGCGTTCGTGCTGGACGTGCAGACCGCGTGAGACGACGCTTCATCCAGTCCCAAACATGCTCAATGGGGGTCAGATCCGGAGATCTTGCTGGCCAGGGTAGTTGACTTACACCTTCTAGAGCACGTTGGGTGGCACGGGATACATGCGGACGTGCATTGTCCTGTTGGAACAGCAAGTTCCCTTGCTGGTCTAGGAATGGTAGAACGATGGGTTCGATGACGGTTTGGATGTACCGTGCACTATTCAGTGTCCCCTCGACGATCACCAGTGGTGTACGGCCAGTGAAGGAGATCGCTCCCCACACCATGATGCCGGGTGTTGGCCCTGTGTGCCTCGGTCGTATGCAGTCCTGATTGTGGCGCTCACCTGCACGGCGCCAAACACGCATACGACCATCATTGGCACCAAGGCAGAAGCGGCTCTCATCGCTGAAGACGACACGTCTCCATTCGTCCCTCCATTCACGCCTGTCGCGACACCACTGGAGGCGGGCTGCACGATGTTGGGGCGTGAGCGGAAGACGGCCTAACGGTGTGCGGAACCGTAGCCCAGCTTCATGGAGACGGTTGCGAATGGTCCTCGCCGATACCCCAGGAGCAACAGTGTCCCTAATTTGCTGGGAAGTGGCGGTGCGGTCCCCTACGGCACTGCGTAGGATCCTACGGTCTTGGCGTGCATCCGTGCGTCGCTGCGGTCCGGTCCCAGGTCGACGGGCACGTGCACCTTCCGCCGACCACTGGCGACAACATCGATGTACTGTGGAGACCTCACGCCCCACGTGTTGAGCAATTCGGCGGTACGTTCACCCAGCCTCCCGCATGTCCACTATACGCCCTCGCTCAAAGTCCGTCAACTGCACATACGGTTCACGTCCACGCTGTCGCGGCATGCTACCAGTGTTAAAGACTGCGATGGAGCTCCGTATGCCACGGCAAACTGGCTGACACTGACGGCGGCGGTGCACAAATGCTGCGCAGCTAGCGCCATTCGACGGCCAACACAGCGGTTCCTGGTGTGTCCGCTGTGCCGTGCGTGTGATCATTGCTTGTACAGCCCTCTCGCAGTGTCCGGAGCAAATATGGTGGGTCTGACACACCGGTGTCAATGTGTTCTTTTTTCCATTTCCAGGAGTGTATATATATATATATTGTGGTTATAACATGTACCGTCAAGAGAGATGTTCTACAAATGTGGATTAAAGTTAAGTATTCCAGAAGCTACGTACTTTTCTTTATAGCATTCATTACGTATCCTGTTTCAGACCTCACGCCAGCCTGCGTGAGTTTAAGCGCGTGCCTTTCGGCTTCCTCTCATTGTGTCTAGGCTGTCTTGTCTAGACACAACAGGTTGCTGCTTTGTTTGGGCTCAACCATCCCTTTCTTTTCCTTATGTTGGGATAAAGATACCATTTCTCGTGACCAGTAACGATACAGGACAGGAATGGTTCGTATTGTTCACGAGTCAGTTGATAACCAGCAACCAGAGATGCCCACATGGCCACCTCCTGACTGTTGCGATTTTGGCTTAGTGCATGCGGTGCCCATACACCCGAGTTTTAAACCTTCCCCACTGCATGAAAGTGTCGCACAATGGTGGAACGATCACAGTTCATACCACTGCCAGTTCTCGAGTACACTAACTTGGATCATTGTGGGTTAATATGTTTAAACTATATTCATCAAACCCCACAAGTCTTCCAAGACGTGGAGAGCCCCTAATGTCAAAACAATCCTCCTTAAAACGAGGAAACCATTTTCTTGCCGTGTTTTGTTCAGTGGTGTTATCCCCATACACGGAGCACATGTTTCTGGCTGCCTTTGTTAATGTTCAACTCAGACAGAAGAATACATCGGAAATACTCCGATTTCTCCACTTGGCTCTCAATTTTCTAGCGTCCACAGTTCCACTCACTATCTCCAAAAGACAAAATGCAAATTCAAATAGAAATAGTGAATTAAAAACAGAAAATGACAATCGATAAATAAACATGCAAAATAAAAACGCTTCGAACTTACGCACCAACCTAATGCAACGATCCACAGCTATCGGGGTACTCTTTTAAAGAAATGACATGTACTTTGTATGATTAGTTAATTTCTCTAGAAATGACTTGAAAGTTTTCTCGATAACACGGCTTTAGACAGTTATCTCTTTGGCTAATTTGGCTAAAGGACGGCGCCGATTAGTGTACAAACCAAGATTGTCCCCAGCAGAGAACTGCAGAACTGGCTGAAAATCTCTACATGCACATATTCATCTGAGTTATCAACATACCTATAAAAAAAAAGAAAAAAACTGGTCCTGCCGCAAAGACGTTCGCAGTAACAGTGCATCTGCAGCCATAAATCGCTAGGCACCTTCTGTTTTTGCGGAGATTACTTTGCCCATCACAACTCGTCATTCCCCTCCCTAATTTGTTCCATGTGTGAATAATGCTCTCCAAAAAACCCCGTCAGTAAGACTCCACATGAGTTCGATTTTTTCGTCATGACTGTTTCACGAGACAGTAGCGGGCAGAAGTAATGTCTGACTCTTCTAGCAACGTAATGTGTTTGAATTTCCGTGACGTGCAACGCCTCCCTCGCAATGTCTGCTGCTGGAGTTGGATGCACATCTCCGTGACGCTCCCGCGCTTGCTTAATAAAACCGTGAAATCTTTTGCGATCTTCTCCACCCCATCTGTTACTCATATCTGGTAAGGTTTCCAGAGCGAAGAAGAAGCGTTAAGAACTGGTCGATAGAGGGTTTTGTAAGCCAATCCTTCCTAACAAGCATTTCTTTGGAACACGTATAGCATCAGCTCGTGTTATATCTGGTGCCGTGCGGTAATTCCTCTTTATGACGCGTATATATTTTGCGGATGTATTGTTTCCAGTGACTGATCGCCATTAGCGTAAATGAACAACTAAAGGAATGGGTAAAAGATTCAGACACACCTTATTCGGTTGACGATCGAGCAATAGGAACAGCAAGCAGTATTTCCTGTCACTGGTAACATTTTCCGCGAATACTTTCCATGTTTGTATTGTTGGGCTGCAACATGCGCCATAAGGGACTGTCACGGGATTCTACCTACATCAGTGGTACCCAAACTTTTACTCCGGCGGAACATTTGGAGACTGTTGGTACTTTGATGGAATAACCTATTCACTTTGAAGGTTAATAAAATTAATAAAATTTTAAAAATCGAGGTAAAATGTTTATTTAGTTATTACTTCAATTTTAAATCATAATTAATGATACAGAATTCACCAAAAAATTAAAAAATAATAAGGAAAAATGTCGGAAAATCACTTCCCGCGGAGCACAGTTTGGGAAACCCTGACCTAGATACACGGTCAAGTTAGTTCCTGCTACAGCCGGGATTACAGTTTACATTGTTGGTGATTCACACAAAATAAAACGCTCTAAATGAATAGCGTGTTGAACTGGAACTGAATAATGGGTACTAGCGGACTAGCGTTGCGGTTGCGCTGCGCTGTTTGTGGCATTGTTTCACAATGCAGTGAGAGCCGTGCGCCGGGCTGAACAAGCAACTACCACCACCACCACCTCAGCCGTCGTAGGCCCGCTGTGGTATGCGGAGGCGCAGGCAGCCCGTTTGTGCAACTCCCTCCGTCTGCAACCAGCGGTCGGCCGATAGGCATCAGAGGCGAAACGAGGCAGCCGACTGCGACTGCGCGAGACGTGGTCGACCTGCCGCGCATGCGCGAGACAAACCGGAGACCTGGCGGGTTGCGCGCATGCGCGAGGAAAGCCTGCTGCACAGCTCTGCTACAGAGAAAGTACGGCTGAAAACACGAGCGCGTCTGAACGGTTTGTTTCGGCGTTTACGGAAGCGTGGAGAGCGCAGCCTACGGGCCGGAACTAGTGCGCGGAGCAACACGGAAGTAAGGATGAGAACAGCGTTCTAAATGGCAGACCTGTACTGCGTTACCTCACTGGGAGCATCTTGTGTAAAGCTGCAGCTCCTTCGAATCTCAGTCATCAGCGGGTTGCGTATTTTACCAGTCTTGAACATACTAACTTTTGATGATAAACTTTTAATATGTTACTAAAAAGTCTAGAAACAGTCGTTCGCTGGTCACTAAGAAGTACCTGTAACGCTTTTCAAAACAGTCGTTCGCTGGTCACTAAGAAGTACCTGTAACGCTTTTCAGACACTGGATGAATTAGTGGAAGGAACATTTCAGGCCCCATTCAGTCGCCTTAGATCATAACTAACCTAAGCGACGGAAAATGATACAGCGTTTAGTTCCTCCTTCATAAAATAAAATAAATTCTTGTCCGTCGCTTGCAATACCTGCGGATTCCTGGCAATTGACCGTACTATCCGCATCGAGACTATAAAAATTTCATAGATGCACATAACGATGCATAAAGCACGCGATGAGATACATGCCCATGTGAGGCTGTTTTCAGACGACGCAGTTGTATCCCGTTTGTAACTATGTTAAGGCCCCGTAATAGATCAGATTTATTCTTCAAATGCCCCATTTGCTTTCCACTGGTTTTTCAAACAAACAGGATGACGTGCAAACCAAGTTTGTCGAATCTGACCTCATTTTAATGCAGCTCTCACATGTCTATCGTGTCGCGTAGTATTTTGATACTAGTCCATTTACAATTGCTTTAGGATTAACACATGGGCAGGAGCACATGGACCTGCGTTGTCACGTCCTGCATAGAACACACACGTGATCTTACATTTTATTCATAGAAGAGAAATATCTCTGAAGTGCGTCGTTTCCACAACGAATCTCAAATAGCGGCATTCACACAAGTCGTCAACGGAGCGCCACGTCACGTTACGTCCTGGCACATCAAGGTTTCACGGGAGGAAGTTTTGACGGTATCGTCGTCTGTTAATATCGTTAACATATCTTCTCCGCGCTCACAGATGTTGGAGAAGTGGATTTTGTGCTTCTTTGTCTTCGTAATCTTAATTTTTATTATTATACTTTGTTTTCGTGGTTAATTGCAAATGTTCAATGACAGCTTGGAAGTTTTTTCATCGAGTGTTCTTACTCAAGCTAGGTCAGACATCGCAAAGTGAAAAATTATTTAGGATTTTACAGTTGCCGGTCGGTGTAGCCGAGCGGTTCTAGGCGCTTCAGTCCGGAACCGCGCTGCTGCTACGGTCGCAGGTTCGAATCCTGCCTCGAGTACGGATGTGTGGGATGTCGTTGGGTTAGTTAGGTTTAAGTAGTTCTAAGTTCTAGGGGACTGATGACCTCACATGTTAAGTACCATAGTGCTCAGAGCCATTTGAACAATTTTTTTTTTACGATAATAGAACAGAACTGATACGATGTTTAAAAATAAGAAGTTAAGCTTGACAGTGCAATTTACACTACGTAACAGTTTAAGTAAAAAGGTCAGCTTTAATGAAGGAGAAAAATACTGTTGCTTGTGACGTTATTGGTAACGTAAGGGATTCGGTAAACAGGCTCGTTTTATTTCATTATAGCTGTTGTTCCAAATGTTCATGCGTAGATATTTTCCCTAGCAAATAAATGACGATGTTTTGAAATGTTGTTTCACTTCTCCGCACATTGCCAAACAAAATTGATCAAGATCACACATTATGAAGTTTGCTTTGTTTAATAATAAAGTTTCTCGTTGTTACTTCCTCATTTTCGATACTATGCTCTGACAGTTTGTGCAAAGAACTGTGAATTATAACCTAACTTCCGCCCTTCTCTGCTGGACTAAACGAATTGACGAGACGTGACGGACAAGGTAACTACACGCTGACTTGACGTACCGTGACGTGATGCATTTTCATTTTGCTCTTCAAAGCTAACAACCCACTATATTCCAGATCTCCGATGCTAATTGTTACGATGTCTACAAAATGTCGATACTGAATCCACAGTACCTTCGAAGGGAATCTGTCTGTACTAACGATATAATGACATTCAAAATTTATAGGAAGCAGTACGGGCGAACTTATGTCTTGATCACGTGACCACGGTGGCAAATCGCGGTGACAACACAAAATCAATTCCGCACGTATGAACACTCACTCCAGAGATATTTATACTCTACGCTTTCATTCAGATAGCTCAAATTCGCAAACTATTCGATGTACAAAGATAGAACTGACATCAGTGTCTCCTGTTGGACCTGCCCAATGTTTCCATTTTATTTGTATTTGTGGCAATAAAATTGTAAGACTATGTGCGGAAACTTTACAAAAACGGTAGCTGCTGCAGCTCTGGTGGATTTGCTGAAAGCATGTCGCGCTTTCCTCGTTAACCTCATCCGATCACTTCCTTCGTAGTTGTCAATCGTAAAGTAATTTAGTACAGTTATATAATGAAATACGCCACGAATGCAGACAAAGCGTCTGAAATTAGCACTTTCTACAAATAAGTTTGCTTGTCTGTTGCTAACACAAGAAAACGTAAATAATCACACTCTGTTTACCACAAATGGCCACCAGACTTTTTTTTTTTTTTTAATCAAAGGCCGAGATAGTTTGGTTGAAAAATACTTGGCACATCTGCTTTCTTATTAATGATCAATCAGTACAAGCATGTTCTTTTTCCACAATAACCTCGCTGTAGCAGGTACGTTGGGCTGTACCATCCCTGTTTCCTTGCCAGTTGCGGACACCCGCGGGAAGCAGAACTCTGACCGCGTAGCGTTCGTTTCGAGACGTGAACTCTCCTTTTCAGGCCGGTACTGCCGCCGTACTGCCAGACTGACTACCCAGCTGCCGCAGACTTTCTGAGAAGCAGCGGTCCGCGCCAACACAAGCCGAGTTTCCTCCTCCAATCGTTCTTGTCGGCCATCACTTTTCCCGTCTCACGCACTGCCAGCAGCGCTCACAGCTTAGCACGCATATCCACCATATGCTGAAGGAGAAGAAATGATAGGCGGAACTGTAATTCGAATAATATTACGGTCATCTCGTTTAAGATAAAGTATTTATTGAGAGGATTCACGAAAGGGATACCCGCAGTGAAATAATGTAGGCGCTATGTGCAGATAACGTATACTTTATTGCCGATATCGCGAGACGCTGGAGGGCGCGTGCGCACATAGCTACTGTTGCAGAGCGACCTGCCAGTCAAAGATAGTATTGTAGACGCTGCCCCGTTGACCAGAAAGTTTCCTGCGGCACTCGATCGTTGAGCCATCCATAGAGGTAAAAACGAGCGGAGCTGCCATGACGTCAAAAATTTGGAAGCCGGCATTGTCCTGTTCAAATATGGTATGAGGAGATAACTGTTCGAGGAGCAACGTCTACGGGCCCTACAGCCACTCTATCGGCTGCTTTCCAGGCTGCCCTCAATACATAAGATGCAAGATCACATATTATAGCCATCATCGCACCATTACAAACTTGGCGTTTGTCCGCTTTGCCGGATTGCGTTCACCACGGTGTAGCTATCATTGTACGCCAAGCTGAAGTGGAATGCATCCGAAAACACTACATGTTGCCACTCAGCACGCCAGTGATGGCGTCACGTCCCCGTTGCAGTCTGGAGCGTTTGTGCTAAGTGGAATCTGACGCATCAGCCACCGCGCCAGGTGTCAATTTTTTTTTCCTTTATTGTCATTTCCATTCCCCATCAGGGGCGGGCTGGCACCAGAATAAGCGCTGCTCTTCAGCCAAGAGACATAAATAGACCGGTAGACATTTAAAAATAATATAAAGGAGATAACATGGCGGAATATAGAAACAAAAAGGGCGGAACAGCAGCAAATAAAACATACAAAGCGGTGACTGTAAATCGGAGATAAAAATCTAAAAAAGTATGTTGCACAAAAAAAACACTACATTAAAATGCACCAGGCAAAGTACGGCCGCAGCATAAAAGTCCGTAGAACAAGTAAAGCAGTGGTTTGATGCGGCTCTCCATACTACTCTATCCTGTGCAAGCTTCTTCATCTCCCAGTACCTACTGCAGCCTACATCTTTCTGAATCTGCTTAGTGTACTCATCTCTTGGTCTCCCTCTACGATTTTTACCCTCCGCGCTTCCCTCCGATATTAAATTGGTGGTCCCTTGATGCCTCAGAACATGTCCTACCAACCGATCCCTTCTTCTAGTCAAGTTGTGCCACAAGCTCCTCTTCTCCCCAATTCTATTCAATACCTCCTCATTAGTAATGTGATCTAGCCATCTTATCTTCAGCATTCTTCTGTAGCACCCCATTTCGAAAGCTTCTATTCTCTTCTTGTCTAAACTATTTATCGTCCATGTTTCACTTCCACACATGGCCACACTCCATACAAATACTTTCAGATACGACTGCCTGACACTTAAAACAATACTCGATGTTAACAAATTTTTCTTCTTCAGAAACGCTTTCCTTGCCACCAGTCTACATTTTATATCCTCCCTACTTCGACCATCATCAGTTATTTTGCTCCCCAAATAGCAAAACTCCTTTACTACTTTAAGTGTCTCATTTCCTAATCTAATACCCTCAGCATCACCCGACTTCATTCGACTACATTCCCTTATTCTCGTTTTGCTTTTGTTGATGTTCATCTTATATCCTTCTTTCAAGACACTGTCCATTCCGTTCAACTGCTCTTTCAAGTCCTTTGCTGTCTCTGACAGGATTACAATGTCATCGGCGAACCTCAAAGTTTTTATTTCTTCTCCATGGATTTTAATACCTAATTCGAATTTTTCTTTTATTTCCTTTACTGCTTGCTCAATATACAGATTGTATAGCATCGGGGAGAGGCTACAACCCTGTCTCACTCCCTTCCAAACCACTGCTTCCCTTTCATGTCCCTCGACTCTTATAACTGCCATCTGGTTTCTGTACAAATTGTAAATAGCCTTTCGCTCCCTGTATTTTACCCCTGCCACCTTCATAATTTCAAAGAGAGTATTCCAGTCAACATTGTCTAAAGCTTTCTCTAAGTCTACAAATGCTAGAAACGTAGGTTTGCCTTTCCTTAATCTTTCTTCTAAGATAAGTCGTAGGGTCAGTATTGCCTCACGTGTTCCAACATTTCTACGGAATCCAAACTGATCTTCTCCGAGGTCGGCTTCTACCAGTTTTTCCATTCGTCTGTAAAGAATTCGTGTTAGTGTTTTGCAGTTGTGACTTATTAAACTGATCGGTAATTTTCACATCTGTCAACACCTGCTTTCTTTGGGTTTGGAATTATTATATTCTTCTTGAAGTCTGAGGGAATTTCGCCTGTCTCATACATCTTGCTCACCAGATGGTAGAGTTTTTCAGGGCTTGCTCTCCCAAGGCTATCAGTTGTTCCAATGGAATGCTGTCTACTCGGGGCCTTGTTTCGACTTAGGTTAACTAGAGTTCGCTAAATGTCGTAAAATTAAGTATGGCGATAGTATGTTCATACTATACTACAGAATTCCACATACAAATATGCACTTCGTTGTGGAATAGTTTTTACTGCAAAATAGTACTTGGCACAACAGAACTCTGTCACTAATACCACAAAGCATACTCAGTGGCATGAAGCAACGCTATTCGAAGCAGAAATACATCCTCTAATCATTCTGTGACAAGAGTCACTGAAGTTGAATACAAATTCTGTCAAAAGCTGTTAACGTGGAGTTCTCCATTAAACGCGAAAAAGTACGAAAAACGGATGTGAACAAAAATAATGTACAATATGAGCAATGTACATACAACGCATGCATTTAAATCGAGAAGTTCACACACAGTTTCGTAGGCAAGAACAAACAAATGACTGCAGAGCACTAAGCGACAAAACCAGCTTCTGCTTTATATGGAACAAAAACAAATATGGAATCATTTACTCCACACAATATCACGGCCATCGGCAAAAATCGAGCTGAGGATATTCGCAATGCTTCGTCAACTCGAATGGGAATCGCTGGAAGGAAGATCGCGCTCTTTTCGCGAGGGACTATTTCGGAAATTTAAAGGACCGTAATGACTTCTGGTAACACGACCTCGGTTCGCTGCCGGGACACCTGGAGCCCATAAAGCTTATCAGACCATCATATTGCCTTCTTATTGGATGATTTTTAGTCTTCCATTTTTGTTTTCGTTTCGTTGTTAACAACAGAAGCTGTGCTTCTGTTTAAGAATTCTCGTGTGTATTGCACTCTTTGAATTTCATTGTAAATATGTTGCTCGTATTCTGATTGTGTTCTGCTCGCATGCGTAATATTGGGTGGAGTAAACGATTCTATATTTGGTTTTATTTAATGTACCGTAAAACAGAAGCTGGTTTCATTGCATGGTGTTTGTGTATTTGTCACAGCTTACGAATCAAGTGTGTGAATTGTACGATTTTAATGCATGTTAAATACATTGTTTTTATTCTACTTTATTTTTGTTCGCATCCGTTTTCCATACTTTCTCGCGTTCGATGGAGAACTCCATGTTAACAGGTTTTGACAGTATTGGTACTCAACTTTATTACATCTTGTTACGGAAAGAGTACGTTATTCTGCTTTGAATGGTGTTGCTTCTTGCCTCTTGAGTACCGCACATTTCAAAGTGACTCGTAGAGTAAGGATGTAGCTGTAGATGAATATGCTCAGTGTTGGTGACTAGAGCATTCTTCCTTGCAAATGCTAAAAATGCGACAGTTGTTTCACAGATGTTTTCGCACATTATTAACAGGTACTACAAGGAGTACATTTTAACAAAAGTCAATAAAAATTTCAGTGGCCTCCCTTAAACGCGAGAGTGTGAAAATCGGAAACAAAAAATGGCCGGCCGGAGTGGCCGTGCGGTTCTAGGCGCTACAGTCTGGAGCGCTACGGCCGCAGGTTCGAATCCTGCCTCGGGCAGGGTTAGTTAGGTTTAATTAGTTCTAAGTTCTAGGCGACTGATGACCTCAGACGTTAAGCCGCATAGTGCTCAGAGCCATTTGACCCATTTTGAACAAAAAATGACGTAGAATACGAGTAATATACTTACATTGTATTTAAATGGAGCAGTTCACACACAGATTCGTAATCAATAATAAGAATTGAGTCCACAGAATACCAAGCGACGATCTTCTGTTTCATACAAAACGAAAACAAATGTGGAAACATTCACTCCACCCGATATTACGGATGAGAGCAAAAATTAGGCATAATACGAGCAACGTTTTTACAGTGCTTTTCAAAGAGTGTAATATACACAAGAAGGTTGTAATCTGGAACGTAATTTCCACTTGATAACAACCACGCGGTCGAAATTGCAATGTTGGGTTTTACATATAAATACCCTTTACCACTAGACCCAACCATAAGGTATAAAAGAAAAATATCGTCTAATACTCGTATTTCGCAAAGCAAGAATACGGATTATCGCGCCATACTTGCCCGAATTCGAAGTTCACTGCCGGGTCACTAAGAGCGCTATTGTCGATATCTGTTTCCGTATCATAACATAGGCCTTGCACTTCTGACATTTTTATGTTCTGTGAGTAGTACTATGTCCGCCATGTACCGTGCGGTGGCTTGCGAAATGTGCATGCAGATGTAAATGTAGTTCAGAGTGCAATACACGCAAGAAATCGTAATCAGGAACACAAAGCTCTGACCAGCTTCCGTTTTGAACGAAACCTAAACAAAAATGGAAGATTAAATCAGCCAATAAGAAACGGAAACGACGGACAGATCTTGCAGCGCCAAGGGCCTAGTGCTCGTCATTTCTCTGCAATCTACATCTACATCTATACTCCGCGAGCCACCTTACGGTGTGTGGCGGAGGGTACTTATTGTACCACTATCTGATCCCCCCTTCCCTGTTCCATTCACGAATTGTGCGTGGGAAGAACGACTGCTTGTAAGTCTCCGTATTTGCTCTAATTTCTCGGATCTTTTCGTTGTGATCATTACGCGAGATATATGTGGGCGGTAGTAATATGTTGCCCATCTGTTCCCGGAATGTGCTCTCTCGTAATTTCGATAATAAACCTCTCCGTATTGCGTAACGCCTTTCTTGAAGTGTCCGCCACTGGAGCTTGTTCAGCATCTCCGTAACGCTCTCGCGCTGACTAAATGTCCCCATGACGAATCGCGCTGCTTTTCGCTGGATCATGTCTATCTCTTCTATTAATCCAACCTGGTAAGGGTCCCATACTGATGAGCAATACTCAAGAATCGGACGAACAAGCGTTTTGTAAGCTACTTCTTTCGTCGATGAGTCACATTTTCTTAGAATTCTTCCTATGAATCTCAACCTGGCGCCTGCTTTTCCCACTATTTGTTTTATGTGATCATTCCACTTCAGATCGCTCCGGATAGTAACTCCTAAGTATTTTACGGTCGTTACCGCTTCCAATGATTTACCACCTATGGCATAATCGTACTGGAATGGATTTCTGCCCCTATGTATGCGCATTATATTACATTTATCTACGTTTAGGGAAAGCTGCCAGCTGTCGCACCATGCATTAATCCTCTGCAGGTCCTCCTGGAGTACGTACGAGTCTTCTGATGTTGCTACTTTCTTGTAGACAACCGTGTCATCTGCAAATAGCCTCACGGAGCTACCGATGTTGTCAACTAAGTCATTTATGTATATTGTAAACAATAAAGGTCCTATCACGCTTCCCTGCGGTACTCCCGAAATTACCTCTACATCTGCAGATTTTGAACCGTTAAGAATGACATGTTGTGTTCTTTCTTCTAGGAAATCCTGAATCCAATCACAAACCTGGTCCGATATTCCGTAAGCTCGTATTTTTTTCACTAAACGTAAGTGCGGAACCGTATCAAATGCCTTCCTGAAGTCCAGGAATACGGCATCAATCTGCTCGCCAGTGTCTACGGCACTGTGAATTTCTTGGGCAAATAGGGCGAGCTGAGTTTCACATGATCGCTCTTCACGGTTCCACTGTTCTACAAGTCCTCATTTTGGAATGCTTCGGACGATTCCTTCTGCGTGTTGCCGTTTTCACAAACAGTGGTGTACAGTGGTCAATTTGTCTCCGACACAAATGCTTGCCCACTGTTTTAAACGTGATGAAACTCGCTTCTTTCCTCTTATTTGCTACTACAGATATGGCACTCCCATTTTAGACTCGTCGTGTGTCTTCCTCTCTCACTGTGAAATGTATGTTAATTGATGACAAGTCTCTAGTACTTTGTCACGATTACTGTAATTTTTCCCTGCAGGTTGTCTAAGCAACAATGGTCACCTCCCAGTTTTCGTACAGATGTTAATAGAATATCGTCTCCGCGGATTTTTTTCGCCATACTTAACGTATTCTGGTGTTTTCCATCGTACTACACTTCCACGTTAAAAAAGTTTCAACTATTTATTTGAGCAACGGTTATGGACACGGCACAAAGGTACATCTGCAGTGCGCCTCGGTCAAAAAAAGTAGCTCCACCAGGCGCGTCATTCATTACCCGTTGGTGGTAACGGGCGGGTACACACTGCGGTCTGCAGTTGACAAAAACGCGTGCTTTGTGCGCCCCAAGGCATCTTCTGAATGAGGGAGACTACAGGAGGCTGGGAGCAACAGGTTGCGTGGAATGCGGGGAGGAACACAGGGCCACGGGGTCCCCCCTTCTCTTCCCCCCCCCTCCCCCCCCCCCCACTCATCCTTCTGTAAGTGGCCCAGGTGCTGCCCTCGCCAGGGTTGTCCACGAATTACGTCGCGTATCTACCGGAAAAAAGCGGGGAAATCAAAACACCACGTTGTTTCCTCGGATCACGCAAAAAAAATCTCTTGTGAATTACACCAGAAGAGCGTAGGGAGGAGGAGGAGGATATTACCGTTTAACGTCCCGTCGACAACGAGGTCATCAGAGACGGAGCACAAGCTCGGATTAGGGAAGGATGGGAAAGGAAATCGGCCGTGCCCTTTCTAAGGAACCATCCCGGCATTTGCCTGAAGCTATTTAGGGAAATCACGGAAAACCTAAATCAGGATGGCCGGACGCGGGATTGAACCGTCGTCCTCCCGAATGCGAGTCCAGTGTGCTAACCACTGCGCCACCTCGCTCGGTAGAGCGTAGGGAAATATGTAGTTTACTTGAAAGTAATTTACGGGATTTGCGAATAATTTTTCAATAACACATTTTCATCCATATAAACAATGCTTTTCAAAAGCAGCTGTGTCAATAATGATTTTAATAACAATGTTTTATTCATGCAAACTAAATTGACACTCGGCACGGTGGGTGACGCGAGCGACTGTAAATGGGAAATGAATTTACAGTCGAATCCATGAGCCACTGTGCCCAGTGTCAACTTAGTTTGCGCGATTAGTATTGCGACAGTTGTGCTATTTTCTTGCAAAGAATTTATTGCAATTTTTAAGCGCTGTGAAAGTTTATGTGACCTAATAGTATGTAAAGAGTACCGGTAATTATTATTTCAAAAAGTCATTGTTGCTACTGATAGCAACTGAGCGACACTTTGATGTAAATACAAGAGACTGTTGTACACGAGTAATCCGCTGAAACAGAACACATTTGATTCTATCCAAACTTTTTGGTTAGCAGTACTGTCGCAATATCTACGTACTGCGGTTTTATTTACAGATTTAACTTAAACGGAAGTGTGCATTATATGTTGCGTGTGTTTGAATTTCTCGTAATGAAGGAGGCACAAGTCCTGTAAGAACGTACGCAGAAATACTATTTTCAAACATTAGCATTCAAAGTTCCAATATTTAAATCTGCCAGTCGCAGTAAGAACATAAAAATGGATGCAGTGAAGGAAGCAGAGCATCACACACGCATTTCACATCCAGTGCTAATGGAGACGAATAAAGAAGAAAAATCGAATGTTCCTCTTAACCCACGTAAACTTCCAAAGCAAGTGAGAATGAAATCTTCCAAACCATTTGAGAATGGGAATAAATTGCTGAAAGGTGTCATGCTACGCACAAAAAAGGTAGTGTATACCTCTAAAATTGTCTGTCGAACTGTACGCCAGGTGCCATCTCATTCTTCGGTTCAAAATAGACGGTGTTATTGGTGCTCACAGAGCAAATGATTGAATAACACTGTAGTAAGCAATTTAGTATCCATATTATTCATTTATTTATTGTTTATTTAGCCTGACAAATTACGGTCTTAAGGCCTTCACTTACATCTGGCCAGGAACAACACTAAAAAAATATTACTTAACATCCACGATAATAATAATTTGCATAATCAGCAAAAAAAATAATTGGCAATAATAATAGTAACACTAATAATTATGATAAAATAATGGAGGATTTAAGAATGACATTGATTAAGTATTACTTAACAAACTCAGTAATAATACTTTGCACTGTTATTAAAAAGTAGTAACTCCCAATAATAAGAATAACAATAATGACAGTAATAATAAAATAATGTAAGATTGAGAATGATATTGATCAGTTTAGCAGTTATGAAGTCTTGTTCGGCGGTAGAAGAAGTGGAAGGGATAATGAAAGAGGAGACGATTGAAATGAAAGCGACAGTGGCTGTTAGGAAAGAAGAGAAAAAAATGGTTCAAATGGCTCTGAGCACTATGGGACTCAACATCTATGGTCATCAGTCCCCTAGAACTTAGAACTACTTAAACCTAACTAACCTAAGGACAGCACACAACACCCAGCCATCACGAGGCAGAGAAAATCCCTGACCCCGCCGGGAATCGAGCCCGGGAACCCGGGCGTGGGAAGCGAGAACGCTACCGCACGACCACGAGATGCGGGCGGAAAGAAGAGAACTTCAATAAAAAACTCTGCAGACGTATTGCTCTCCTATTGAGAGATAAAAATGTGAAAGAAATAGTGATCCTCTGGCACATAGAGATTTGTCCGAAAAACGCCGCTATTCTCATAGGCACAGACACCACTTGGATTATACGAGGGGGACTTCGAAAAGTAAGTTACACATTATTATGGCAGAAAAAATAATTTTTATTGATTGCTGCGCTCCACTTCAAAGCTACACTGATATATGACGGTATTTTTCAACATAGTCGTCAAGTCTCTGTAAATTACAGTAGGAACGATGCACCAATTGTTCAGCTCCTCGACAAAAGAATTTCTGCCCTTGGTCACGGAACCATCCGAGAACCTGTGTGTGAACGTCGTAGTTGGAAAATCTCTTCCCCTCACATTCTCTTACAGGTTACCGAAAATATGGAAATCGGATGGTGCAAGATCCGGACCTACCCGTTTAGAAACCCCCACATTGGTGCGGCCTTGGTCAAATCTTTGGTACCATTTCACTACAGCTAGAAACGGCGTTGCATTTGGTCCTCATACCGATTGAATTTTACTGTTAATATGCGTGCAGTTTACACGTATTTCAGCTTCGGAGTACGTTTCCAGTTACCGAGCTCCAACAGCACGCTGTGATGCAGTTCCTAAGGTCTCTAAGTATATTCCATAAACACTCAACGTTCAGCCACAAGGCACAAGTGCGCACATCGATGAACTATTGCCAATATTTCCCTTTGCCGACTGGCTCTTGAATAGCGTCCACTGACAATGTACGCCCTTCCGCACGCCACTGGACACCCCTGGAAGCACGGGCTGCGCTTTGAAATGAGAG
Source organism: Schistocerca serialis cubense (assembly GCF_023864345.2). Classification (NCBI taxonomy): domain Eukaryota; kingdom Metazoa; phylum Arthropoda; class Insecta; order Orthoptera; family Acrididae; genus Schistocerca; species Schistocerca serialis. The sequence goes on along the minus strand of NC_064639.1, from coordinate 946,068,891 downwards.
GAACAGGCCGCAAGCGGTTCTGGAGAAGGCGGTGGTGTGGCCTCGGTATGTCTGATCTGCGTAAAACGCGACCGAAAGCCAGGCCAAACAGGCGAAATATTCGCCGTAAGATAAAAACACCAACTTAGTAAATTGAGTAGTGTTTCCTGCTCATCATGCGATGATGCTGTTGATGAAGATGAGTTTCCTGCTACAGCCTTACACCTTGTAAATATTTATTGAAAATGATACGCAATCAGCAAAAACTCCTATGCTAAAACCAATATATTTACTCAACGTAAAGCAGTCTGCACGCGTTCCACTTACATTGACAGTACTAGTGTGTCAAACCTTCAATATACTGAAGCCACTCTCACGCTAAGAATAAAATACGTATCCATTTTACCATAAGCGTTTAGTTTTACTGAATTAAAGCAGTGAAACTAATCCGGAATGAAACAGTGCTCTCTCTCTCTCTCTCTCCAATCGCTCTACCTCGTCCCCACTTCTCGATCTCATCACCAAATCAGTCTTTCATCCCCTACTTTCTTTTCACTGTTCACTACCTTGTCCTCATCTTTGCCCCAAGTAATCTCCAGTTAGCTCATCAATTTCCACACTAACCTTCACCTCGCTTACATACTCAAAAACGAACGTATGAACTTAAAAAGAATCTTTTTCTCGATTAAGTGAAAACAATAAGTAGCGGTAAAGTTGGCACTACACACGCAAACCACACAGAGTTACGTTTAGCCAGGAAAAAAATAAGTAAACACTAATGGCGCAATATTTTGTATAAAAGGACAGTTCATTGGCGGGAGCTGTCGTTTGTACTCCCGTGATTCACGTGAAAAGGTTGCCGACGTCATAATGACTGCAAGACGGGAATTGACAGACTTTGAACGCGAAATGGTAGTAGGAGAATTCCATTTCAGAACTTATTAGGGAATTCGATATTTCGAAATCCGCAGTGTCAAGAGTGGACGAGAATACCAAATTTCAGGCATTACCTCTCGCCACGGACAACGCAGTGGCCGTCAACCTTCCCTTAACGACCGAGAGATGCGGCGTTTGCGTTGTCAGTGCTAACACTGACAAGCAACACTGCGAGAAATAACCGCAGAAACGTATCCGTTAGGACAGTGCGGCAAAATTTGGCGTTAATGGGCTATGACAGCAGACAACCGATGCGAGTGCCTTTGCAGACAGCACGTCATGGTCTGCAGCGCCTCTCCTGCGTTCGTGGCCATATCAGGTGGACCCAGACGACTGAAAAACCGTTGCTAGATCAGATGAGTGCGAGGGGCGTTTGAAAAGTCCGTGCAAAGTCCGAGAGATGGCACCACTGGCGCGTATCGAGGTCGTGTTTAGTTAGTAGCATCTTTGGAAAGAGCGCACACCAAGTTTCAGCCATATTGGTATATTTCTTTGTGTTTGGCATTCATGTGAATCACGGAAGTCGATTGATTGTCAGAAAATAGACGAAAAAGAATTTCGTGTGGTGATTAAACATTACTTTATGAAAGGCAAAACGCCTCAGGAGACTAAAGAGAAGCATGATAAACATTACGGTGACTCTGCACCTTCGATAAGAACAGTTTATAAGAGGTTTTAAAATTTTCGGAGTGGTCATATGGCCACAAGTGATGCTGAACGTTCTGGACGCCCTGTGGAGGTTACGACTCCAGAAATCATTGATAAAATCCATGATATGGTGATGGATGACAAGAAGAGTTAAGGTGCGTGAGGTTGCTAGTGCTGTGGGCATCTCGAATGAATGGGTATATAATATTTTGCATAAACATTTGGACATGAGAAAACCAGCCGCAAGATGGGTTCCGCGATTGCTCACGCTTGACCAAAAAGAGTTTAAGCGTCGTTTCCTCGCTGTGGGTGAAACATGAATTCATTACTATACTCCTGAGACCAAACAACAATCTAAACAATGGGTTACCAAGGGAGAATCTGCACCAAGAAAGGCGAAGAATATTTCTTCGGCCGGAAAGGTTATGGCGACTGTCTTTTGGAATTCGCAAGGGATAATCGTCATCGAATATCTGGGAAAGGGTAAAACTATTGCAGGTGCATATTATTCGTCGTTATTGGACCGTTTAAAAACCGAGCTGCAAGAAAAACCCCGGCGATTGGACCGCAAAAAAGGCATTTTCCATCACGACAAGGCACCAGCACACATCTCAGCAGTTGTGGTCGCAAAATTAATGAAAATAGGATTCCAACTCGTTTCACATTCCCCCTATTCTCCAGACTTGGCTACCTCGGACTACTACTTGTTCCCCAATATGAAGAAATGGCTGGTGGGTCCAAGATTTTATTAAAATGAGGAGGTTATTACAGTAATTAATAACTGCTTTGCAGACTTGGACAATTCCTATTATTTGGAAAGGATCAACAAATTAGAACAGCGTTGGACGAAGTGAATTAGTCTAAAAGGAGACAACGTTGAAAAATTAAAAAAAGTTTACCCCAAACACGTAAGCAGTTTTTATTTTTGCACGGACTTTTCAAGTGCCACTCGTACCGATTTCAGCTGGTAAGAGGTGATGGTAGGGTTCGAGTGTAGTGTAGACCCCACGTAGCCATGGACCCAAGTTGTCAACAAGGCACCGTGCAAGCTGATATCTCCATAATGATATGGGCTGTGTTTACAAGGGATGGACCACTGGTCCAGCTGAATCAATCATTGACTGGAAATGGTTAGTTCGGCTTCGTGGAGATCATTTAGAACCAAGGATGGATTTCATGTTCCGAAACAACGACGAAATTTTTGTGGATGACAGTACTCCATGTCGCAGGGCCACAATTGTTCACGATTGGTGTGAAGAACTTTCCGGAAAATTCAAATGGTTCAAATGGCTCTGAGCACTATGGGACTTAATATCTGAGGTCATCAGTCCCCTAGAACTTAGTACTACTTAAACCTAACTAACCTAAGGACGACACACACATCCATGCCCGAGGCAGGATTCGAACCTGCGACCGTAGCGGTCGCGCGGTTCCAAACTGAAGCGCCTAGAACCGCTCGGCCACTCCGGCTGGCCCGGAAAATTCGAGCAAGTGAACTGGCCACCCAGATCGCCCGACGTGAGTCCCATCGAGCATTTATGGTATACAGGGTGTTACAAAAAGGTACGGCCAAACTTCCAGGAAACATTCCTCACACACAAAAAGAAAGAAAATGTGTTATGTGGACATGTGTCCGGAAACGCTTACTTTCCATGTTAGAGCTCATTTTATTACTTCTCTTCAAATCACATTAATCATGGAATGGAAACGCACAGCAACAGAACATACCAGCGTGACTTCAAACACTTTGTTACAGGAAATGTTCAAAATGTCCTCCGTTAGCGAGGATACATGAATCCACCCTCCGTCGCATGGAATCCCTGATGCGCTGATGGAGCCCTGGAGAATGGCGTATTGTATCATAGCCGTCCGCAATACGAGCACGAAGAGTGTCTACATTTGCTACCGGGGTTGTATTGACAAGAGCTTTCAAATGCCCCCATAAATGAAAGTCAAGAGGGTTGAGGTCAGGAGTGCGTGGAGTCCATGGAATTGGTCCGCCTCTACTAATCCATCGGTCACCGAATCTGTTGTTGAGAAGCGTACGAACACTTCGACTGAAATGTGCAGGAGCTCCATCGTGCATGAACCACATGTTGTGTCGTACTTGTAAAGGCACATGTTCTTCAAAAAATGGTTCAAATGGCTCTGAGCACTATGGAACTTAACATCTACGGTCATCACTCCCCTAGAAAAATGGCTCTGAGCACTATGCGACTTAACGTCTGAGGTCATCAGTCGCCTAGAACTTAGAACTAATTAAACCTAACTAACCTAAGGACATCACACATATCCATGCCCGAGGCAGGATTCGAACCTGCGACCGTAGCGGTCGCTCGGCTCCAGACTGTAGCGCCCAGAACTGCACGGCCACTCCGGCCGGCAGTCCCCTAGAACTTAGAACTACTTAAACCTAACTAACCTAGGGACATCACACAACGCACATGTTCTAGCTGCACAGGTAGAGTATCCCGTATGAAATCATGATAACGTGCTCCATTGAGCGTAGTTGGACGAAACTAAAATGAGCTCTAACATGGAAATTTGGCGTTTCCGGACACATGTCCACATAACATCTTTTCCTTATTTGTGTGTGAGGAATGTTTCCTGAAAGTTTGGCCGTACCTTTTTGTAACACCCTGTGTAGTCTGTCGGTCAGTTCGTGCACAAAATCCTTCCCGGCAACACTTTCGGAATTGTGGACGGCTGTAGGGGCGGCATGGCTCAATATTTCCGCAGGGGAGTTCCAAAGACTTGCGAAGTCCGCGCCATGTCGAGATACTGCCCAACGTCAGGCAAAAGGAGGGCTAACACGGTATTAGGAGGTATTCCATGACTTTTGGTACCTCACTATATAGGGTACGTTGGAAAGTTTTTCTGATTGAAGCCGGCCGCGGTGGTCTAGCGGTTCTAGGCGCTCAGTCCTGAGCCGCGCGACTGCTACGGTAGCAGGTTCGAATCCTGCCTCGGGCATGGATGTGTGTGATGTCCTTAGGTTAGTTAGGTTTAAGTAGTTCTAAGTTCTAGGGGACTGATGACCATAGATGTTAAGTCCCATAGTGCTCAGGGCCATTTTTCTGATTGAAACAACGCAGATGGGTACTAGTGGACTATGGTATTAAGGCTACAACAGTCCTCTGCTGCAACACACGTGGCTAGCAAGAACTGGATCGGAGGCTTGCAAATGAAGCTGTCTCCAGTGCAGCGGATGCCGCTGGCGCTGCTTGCAGCGTGAAGCGTATGCAAGCGGACGAGCAGCCACCCGCGGCCCTTGACCCGGTGTTCCCAATGCGCGCGCCTCGCTTCCTCGTATTCAGGCGACGCTGCTCCGTCTGGGCTATTCTGCCGGCGCCGTTTCGCCAGTCGCCTGCGCTGCCTCTTTTACATAAAAACCACCGCCCTTTGTCCTGTCGCCGGCCGACGAAGCGCCACTCACGAATCACGTAACTTGCAGCTTATAACGCATTACGGAACTTCAGCTTATACAACTGTTTTAGATTGTTTGCTCCGTAGTCATTCCAACAGTCTTGTCTGTCTCCTATGAGTTCCTATACCATTCATCCGATTACGATGAAACATTGATGAGTTGTTGTGCTTACGCACGACAAGGTAAGAACAACCTACAGCCCCTGGGATGGGGATGAAAAGGAGTGAAAACCTTAAATGAGGATCGTCTGGAGCAGTTTCAATCAATTTGTTTAAAAATACACTACTGGCCATTAAAATTGCTACACCTCGAAGATGACGTGCTACAGACGCGAAATTTAGCCGACAGGAAGAAGATACTGTGATATGCAAACGATTATCTTTTCAGAGCATTCACACAAGGGTGGCGCCGGTGTCGACACCTACAACGTGGTGGCATGAGGAACGTTTCCAACCGATTTCTCATACACAAACAGCAGTTGACCGGCGTTGCCTGGTGAAACGTTGTTGTGATGCCTCGTGTAACGAGGAGAAATGCGTACCATCATGTTTCCGACTTTGATAAAGGTCGGATTGTAGCCTATCGCGATTGCGGTTTATCGTATCGCGACATTGCTGCTCGCGTTGGTCGAGATCCAATGACTGTTAGCAGAATATGGAATCGGTGGGTTCAGGAGGGTAATACGGAATGCCGTGCTGGATCCCAGCTGCCTCGTATCACTGGCAGTCGAGATGACAGGCATCTTATCCGCATGACTGTAACGGATCGTGCAGCCACGTCTCGATCCCTGAGTCAACAGATGGGGACGTTAGCAAGACGACAACCATCTGCACGAACAGTTCGGCTACGTTTGCAGCAGCATGGACTATCAGCTCGGAGACCATGGCTGCGGTTACCCTTGACGCCGCATCACAGACAGGAGCGTCTGCGATGGTGTAGTCAACGACGAACCTGGGTGCACGAATGCCAAATCGTCATTTTTTCGGATGAATCCAGGTTCAAGGATGAAAAGTCAGTGACATATCAGCACACCTCTGTAATGTCTGATGGAATTTCAACCAAAATTAGCACACACCTGTAAAAGTATCTGCTGTCAGGAGAAATTTACTGACAGTAGGGCACCTGAAGCACCCCTACGATTGAAGGCTTGGAGTGAAAGCATAACTCAGGAATGCCTGGAGAAATTTCAACCACATGTCATATATACCTGACTCATTATTTGCATAAAAATACTGTGGGAATAATGTATTCCTGAGGATCCTCACGCAAAAGCTAAAAATATCGTGGAATAGTAGACACAGCAGATTCGTGGTTCTTACTTTACGTTGTATGGAAGAAAATGGCGCGTATGAGCTCTGTGTCGATCAAATAGCAATAGGCACTCGGAATGTGCTGCAGTCAGAGATGATGTACCACACGTTTCTGTTTTGGATCTTTCCTTATTTCTGATGCGCATAAATGATTTTCCACTTGTATTGTCAGAAGATCCAAACTTTCTGCTTGTTGCACAACATACGAGAACACACAAGAATATGAACTAAAAAGATAGTACTTGTCTTCTTAAAGAAAAGGCAGCTAATGATTTACTTGAACACATCAACATGTGTTTCAACACAAACGTACTATAATTCAATCTTGACACAACTCACTACTTATGTCTACAATTCGGTGTTTCACATACAACGTAAGCTATTAAAACAGTCGAATTATAAAATACAAGAAGAAGTTAGTTTGCAGTTTGTGGGACTACATGTGTTTCACAGTCTTAACGGATAGGGCGCACCGAACAATTAATGAAGCGTTTTAGTTCACTTACATTTGCAGTACGCATTGTTACGAGTACAGCTACAAATGTGGAAACAAATGGGGAGGAGGACTATCGGAGCACCTCAGTACACACCCAAGTTTGTTCACTAGTCCCACCTGGCCATTACCGGAAATTTGAGAGGAAGTAATATGCTTCTTGAGATGTCATAGGAGGTCCGATAACGTAGTATTCCTCTGTGCTCTGAACAAACGCGGTGTGTATCGCACAGTTCTTGTCTGAAGCTTCTCTATTTCTTTCTCGTACGAAGGTCGGCGAAGAAAGTCAAGAATCAGCAAGATTGTACGATTTGGCTGCCTCAGCACTCTTCGATAAATTCTCGTTATGATTCCTGCATTGTGCCGGCATGGTTTCTACGAATGGTGACGACTCTTTTCTTTCGCCAAACCTAGCTTCTGTTCCGTCTGTCTCATCGTTGACGAGACGTCAAATCCTTATCTTCCTTTCTTCTTCCCCCTTTGTTTCCTGCATTGAAACACAGTGGGACATCTGTTTTCCTACCTTTCACTCGAGTCCCAGATGTTTGTCAGCAGTGACTGATTCCAGCGACTAAAGTCAGCGTAGACAAATAATATCTAAATTTCTGAACTGTACATTGGCAAGAGAGAGATTTTTTTGTGTATTTTCTCATCTATAAGCTCTTGCAAGACTGTGCCGAGGCGTTAAGTTATTTTTTGTTAAAGTAAATGAGTACCATCAAGTAGTGGGGATGGAAATGTGCGATGGGAGCCTTTCCTGATCATCTTCCGGTGCGATATAAAGGTAACTTCTAACTCCTTAATTCTCTGTTTGGGGCCCAATTTTTATGAACATTTTGATCTCGAAAGATATTAATTCATGCCTGAGACGATTGAAGCGACATTCCCGGGGTTAGCAACTGCAAACAGTTGAGCGTCATCAGTTTAGAAGTCACACTTACAGAACATGACACTGATATAGGTGCTTCTACACCCTTGTCTTTCTCTGTGGATCGGCCCTTCTTGCTAATTAAGGGGAATCACAAATACGGTGTGACTTTAACCACACCCAAATATACACAGTGCCCGACGTTGCGTTAATGTACACAATACAATACGCTAACAAAATAGGGTGAATTAGTTGAAACTTGACTGAAAGTATACAGTTATTTTTCTAAATGTAGAACATTTCCATTAATAACATTGTCTATGTTGCAATCTCCAAATCGTTATTCAGTATAATTATTGCAGTTTAGACTGGTACTATTAGCAATAACAACAAATGTATATTATGCTGGCGCTGGAAGAGTCTATCAGTTAGAAAGCTATCCTGAACAACGCGACTCTTATTTGTCATTCCTCGTTCTAATGTCTCGCAAAGTACAACACGTGAAGGTCAGATTTCTTCGCCATGATTAATCGAGGTAAGACAGAGGAAACACTGAAGAACAATTTACCCTGAGTCACAAATGAATATGACTGAATGACTTGTGTCACAAGAATTACTGCACAAGCTCAAGCGGATGTGGCACGCATTCTTCGAGCTGAATCATAACAGCTGTAACATTCTGCCCCGCCGACACAGGCAACAGAAACTGTCTGTAGATGTGTGACAGCGATACCACCAACTCAGTCAGATGCAAATACTTCATCGCACCGGTGCTATTTCTTTTTTTTATGTTAATTGACTTCTGGCAATTTTCATGCCATACTCTTCTTTCTGTTCTATTCTCTCCATCCATACCAGCCACGCCCAAAGTTTATCTGCACCTGCAATTCGTTCCTTCTTTTACTCTGTCCAGCGCCAAGTCAATTGTCCCTAATTACTTTAGCAAACACCCGATCAATCTCTCCCGTCGTTCTGGCAACGATTTTCCGCTGACCTGTCTCTGCGGCTATTCGATCTTTCTGCCATTTCGCATTAATGTGACCATCGCCTATTTTCGGCGCCAACGTACAATAACCATTCACAGCCGGCAGGTGGCAGCACTAGCGGTGAAGGGTATATAAAGCGTGTTGGGGAGAGGCGGATGCGGAATATAATGCCGTCGTCGTAATGGCGGAAACGGAACTCGTTATCTGACGTCCAAAACGGCATGATCATTGGCTTTTGGGCCAAGAGTGCAATATTTCCGAAACGGCTAAGTTTGTAAACTGTTCGCGTACTTGCCCTGGTTAAAGTATACTGCGCATGGAAAAATAGCGCTAACGTAAAATCAGTGCCCAGGTAGCTGTGATGCACAACGGGCCATAGATGACGGGTGCGGATATGTGTACGGAATAACAGTTGAGCAACAGACCGCCCAAATGAACCAAGGAGCTTCCAACAGCGTCTCCTCAAAGACCTTTCAGCGAAAGTTGCTGCGTATGGGCCTACGCATTAGGCGCCTAGTTCATGCGCCTTTTTAGGCCAGTATTACACTACTGAATTTCTTTGTCAAAGAAATTTGATAGTGTAATAGGGAACTTGGTCAAAACTCGTCCGTCGTCAAATAAATTTGATCAAATGTAGGACCTCGCTGTAGATGTGATCAAAGAAGTCGCTTGTCTTCTGTTCACTGCAATGTGACATGTTACCACGTCGAGCGCTAGCATCGCTGCAGCGTTCTGTCATCTGTAGTGTTTTATAAACATTGCCGGTAAATACAATTGGTGTGTACCGACAACTTCAAAATTAATAGAGATGTATGAAGCTGATGAGGTGCTTTACAACGTAAGGCACCCTGAATACAAAAATAGATTAAGAAGATCGGAGACCTGACCTAACCTAACCTAACCTCCCTCTCCTGTAGCAAGGAATCAGAGTGTTACAGTGAGCCTGTATTCTGCAGATATAACAGTTCGTAAGTGAGTATTGTGCTTTGTGATATGACCACATACTGAAATGTATGGTCATCCATTCTTAAGTAACTGATGTACGACTTGAGGTCCTCCACTATAAGCTCACGTAACAAGTTTTGTTGAATGCTTTTATCGTGCCGTCGTAAAACCCACTGCTTCATCCAGGTACGTTTCCGTTTTTCCCCCGCTTCTCTTCCGCATGTGGACACAGTGCAATTGTGGTACATGCAACTACTGCGGTTAATAACAAATTGTTGTTGTCAGCCATCTTGAACTTTGACGAAAAATATGATGCCAGTGTAACACCCCTTTCTAGCGCCACGTCAAATATCTTTGTCAAATATATTTGATCAAATTTTTGATCAGCCGGCCTGAGTGGCCGAGCGGTTCTAGGCGCTACAGTCTGGAACCGCGCGGCTGCTACGGTCGCAGGTTCGAATCCTGCCTCGGGCATGGATGTGTGTGATGTCCTTAGGTTAGTTAGGTTTAAGTAGTTCTAAGTTCTTGGGGACTGATAGCCTCAGCAGGTAAGTCCCATAGCGCTCAGAGCCATTTGAACCAAATCTTTGACAAAAAAATTTGATACTGTAATACCGGCCTTACTGCTGATCATAGGCGACGAATGCAACTGGACGTCCACTGAGTGGCGACAGGTGATCTTCTCAGATGAATCACGTTTTATGCTCGATCGGACAGATGGCCGTTGGCGTGTACGTTCTGAAACGTCTGATAGCAAACACACTGCAACTGTCGCCGGAGAAGGAAGCGTTATGGTATGTGTAAAGTTTTCGTGGCATTTCTTGGGTGATCTCGTCATTCTGGAAGGCACAATGGATCAACACAAGTATGCATCTATCCTTGGGGATCATATCCACCCATACATTAAGTTTGTTTTTCCTCGGCACGATAATGCTCCGACATTGATGCCATATTTCTCGACTTTCGAAAGGCGTTCGACTCAGTTCCGCACAGTCACTTGCTCCAAAAAGTGCGAGCTTACGTCCATCCGATGACATATGCAGTTGGATAGAAAGTTTTCTAACAGACAGGGAGCAGTACGTCGTCCTGAACGTGGTGACTTCAACAGAAACAAGCGGAACTTCAGGTGTGCCCCAGAGCAGCGTAACAGGTCCTCTGCTTTTTACGATTTACATAAACGATCTGGTTGATGGTATTGACAGCGGCCTTAGACTGTTTGCCGTTGATGCTGTAGTCTATAGGAAAGTAGTATCACACGAAAGTTGCGAACAAATCAATGAGGATTTGCGGAAAATAAATGCGTGGTGTAATGACCGGCAGTTATCTCTCAATATTAGTAAGTGTAACCTACTGCGTGTAACAAGGCGAAAATCCCCATTAATGTGAGAGTACAAAATATATGCCCAGTCTTTGGAAGCGGTAACATCCGTCAAGTGTCTGGGTGTGATTATTCGAAATGATCTCAAATGGAATGATCAGATCCCACAAGTAACGGGTAAGGCAAACTCTATAGATTGCGGTTTATTGGTAGAATCATGAAGCGATGCAGTCCTTCAACAAAGGAAATAGCTTACAATACGTTAGTTCGTCCAGTCTTAGAGTATTGTTCGCCTATTTGGGACCCTTGCCAGTTGGGTCTGATTCGAGTGAGTGAGAAGGTCCAAAGAAGAGCGGCAAGATTCGTGACTGGTACATTTAACCATCGCGAGAGTGTTACAAATCTCATAGAAAGTTTGAAGTGGGACACACTTGCAGATAGACGGCGCGCTAAACGGAAGGGGCTGCTCACTAAATTCCGAAATCCGATCTTCACCGAGGATGTAGAGCATATATTATTACCACCAACTTTCAAACCGTGCAATGATCACCATTCAAAGAGAAGGGAAATTAGAGCTCGTACTGAGGTGTTCAGACAGTCGTTTTTCCCTCGCGCGATCCGCGAGTGGAACAGAGGGGTGGGGGTGGGGGGGGAGGTGGAATATGACTGGCGCGAATTGTGCCCTCCGCCACACACCGCTTGGTGGCTAGTGGAGCATATATGTAGATGCAACGTGTCACACAGCTCCCAGTGTACGTGCATGGTTCAAAAAGCTCCAGAATGAGTTTATCATACTCCCCCGTCCACCAAAATCCCCGAATTGAAATGCAGTTGACAATCTATGGTATCACCTCGATCAGGCTGTACACGCCTTGGTTCCTCAACCGAGGAACCTAGCACAGCCACAGCACTGGAGTCGGCAAGGCTCCACATCCCCGTCGGTAGCTTCCAGAACTTCACAGATTCTCTTCCTGCATGTCTCGCAACGGTCCGCCCTGCAAAAGGTGGTTATCCGAGCTTTTGAGAGGCGGTCACATTTATGTGGCCGGACAGTGTATCAGTGTATCTCTCAAAGAAACTTACAAGACAGACGATCCCCTATGCAGCACATATTTTAAAAGAAAAAAAAGACCCTTTTCGTCGATCACTAGATTGTGAGGACAATGAAGGTGTGTCGACAATCAACTATCGAATGCACCGCGCCACCTACCCGTTCGCCAGACAATTGTCCCCAGGCAAGCCAACTTTGCATATGTACGTTTCAATTCATAAAGATTTTTTTTTTAACTCCTCATGGTTTTATTCGTATCATGGCTGCTGATCCGCAAACTGGCGTTGTCAACACTGAAAGACAAACGAAGAATCTCCCTCCCTCCCCCGCTCCCCCCACCCTCATGTGCTGGCTCCGCGCGTCACCCTGTGTGTGTTGGGAAAATATTTCGGTTTGACCCAAATCTCTAGGGTTTTCAAAGTCTTTGACAGGGAACGCCAGTTTAAGTCATCGTAGACCTCGCTAAAATCCAACAGGAGTTGTGCCCTGTTTATGCTGACCCCAAGGAAAGGCAAATTTACGTCTGAGGGAGGACGAGGACGAGGGGGTGCCAAATGATACGTCGTTTGTGTGGAAAAATGTTCTCGAACCGGCCCCCTTACTATCCGAAGTTTTCCTCGAGAATCGCTAAATAGTGGTGCGTCCAACACGAGGAAATTCGTCAGCAATCGTCATAAAGATCGCATATTTTGCTCCTCTTATTGCACGATTTCTTCGATCGGGATACTGGGTCTGCTATTCCACTCGTCATCATGCATCTTTGTACAGACACCAACCAATATTATACCCGTTTCTCCAGTTACAGTTGGCGCATAAACAGGGCACAGCTCCTGTTGGATTTTAGCGACTGTAGATACCTTTTCACACTAAAATCGAATTACAACACGCACTTCGCAACTGGTGGGAGCAACGATTTTCGAGGCCACTATCGTTTGCTTTTTTCACCTATAGTTAAAGAACTACAGTGGCTTCGTAAACAATCACTGGATGGCACTGCATTAGTGCAACTTCATTTTCAGCTGTCAACATTTAAAAATAAGCAAACAATCCTCACTTTTCAAATGCGCCTTGTAGCATCAAACCGTTCATAGAGGTAACAGTCGTCTCGAGGGAGACCCTGTTTCGCACTTATTTAATATTCCGTTTGATCGCACATTTTTTATTTGAATTAAAAAATCTTTAAGGTCCAGCTAAGTCTGAATGTATTTGCTCCTTCAGTACTTTTGTTTCTGACAATGGAGTTACCGAAACGTGTCGTACCGATTTTAACTGAAAATTAAGTGAAATCAAGATGGAACCGTGATGTGATGAAAAAGTAACAGGGATTTTTGTTTTTCTTAAAAACTATTCATTTATTCATCAACATCAGCTTTGTTCCCTTCAAAGTAATCCCACTCGGATATAACAGTTGTGCCAGCGCTTTTTCCAACCCTGAAAGCACTTCTGGAACTCACTTCTCATTACGGTGTTAAGTTCCTCTAGCAGTTCTGTAATATATATATATATATATATATATATATATATATATATATAGCCAGTTGTGGCAAAACGACGTCCTTTCATGGTTCTCTTCAGCCTCGGGTATAGAAAGAAGTTACAGGCGGCCATGTGCGGCGAATATGGTGGCTGAGGCAGTACAACGGTTTTTTTTTTTTTTTTTCAAAAAATCACGAACAAGCATTGAATTGTGAGCTGGAGTATTATCGTGACGCAATTCCCACGGGTGGTTTTGCCATAATTCTAGACTTTTCTTAGGTTTGTTTCACACAAACGGCGCATAACTTCCGGGTAGTGTTCCTTATTGACCCTACGACCATAATGCAGGAACTCATGATGCACTGACCGATTGTAATCGAAGAAAACTGCGAGAAAAATCTTAATTGTGATCGAACTTGTTGATTGTTTTTTCGGTCTTGGCTCTTCAGGCAGTTTCTATTGGGACCACTGGGCCTTGACTTCGACGTCATACCTGTACACCCATGTTTCGTTCAAATGGCTCTGAGCACTATGGGACTTAACATCTGAGGTCATCAGTCCCCTAGAACTTAAAACCACTTAGACCTAACCAACCTAAGGACATCATATACATCCACGCCCGAGGCAGGATTCGAACCTGCGACCGGAGCGGTCTCGCGGTTCCAGACTGAAGCGTCTAGAACCGCTCGGTCATGCCGGCCGGCCATGCTTCGTCACCTCTTGCAAACTTCTTTAGATGTTCTGGATCCTTGTCGAATTCATTCAGCAATTGCTGAGCGATGTCAACGCGACATCGGTTTTGGTCGAAATTCAGCAGTTTAGAAACAAACTTTGCAGCTACACGTTTCATGCCCAAAGCATCCGAAAAACTGCTGATGGTGATCGGCGATTTTCCAGAACCATTTTCTTTACTTTTACCACATTATCGTCAGTAACTGACGCGCTAAGGCGTCCAGGGCGTCTTCAAAGTATTCTCGACCCTCTTTGGAACATTTATACCACTGGTAAACTCTTAACTTACTCATCGTAGATTCGTCAAACGCCACAGTCAACATTTCCAATGCGGTGCTGCGCTTTATTCCAGTTTTCAAACAAAATTTGATGCAAATTCTTTGATCTATCTTTTTAGAAAGTAAAAATTCGCCGAGCACTCGGAAAACACGTATAACCTTTTTGACCGTCAACGATAAACTAAGTATTCAAAACAGCTGAAAACGCAAACATAGATCAGCAATATGTGCACCAACACAGATGTATAAAGCCTGCGAAATTAAAAATTCCCGTTAGGTTTTTTTTATCACATCTCATATTTAATAACTGACAAAACAATATGGCCGGAGACCTCTGTGCAGACTTTTCAGCCTATGTTGTGAGAAGCTCATATTGCCTATTTTTCGTCGGGGTGTACAGGGAATCCCCAACAGGGCTGGCAAGTAAATTGGCAGTCGGCACGCCAGCGCATCGGCGTAGCGGTTGCTCCACAGGCTGGCGCAGTGTCTTCGCAGGCTGGCCGAGTCTATGTAACGGGACGGCGGTGTGAATGACTCCACGCGAGGGCGGAGCTCGCAGCCAGAACACCAATCGCCTCGGAATGCCACTGGGGCCATCGAAAGCGCGAACTGCGGAAGTTGCCGTCGCAAGGACGTCTCGGAAATGGCGCATAGCCTCTCCGGAGACACATGGAGCCTCATCTCGTATCCTGCACCTCGCCGAAACTGCTTTCCTGACGTATGCCGCTCTACACTCATGCTCATAAATGAAGGATAATGCTGATACATGGTGAAACAACGCTCTGGTGGGCGGTTTGGGGGTTTAAATCACCTCGGGGTATGACCATGCGGTGCATTTGACCTGCGGTCGTCGCACGGTGGCGCTGGCAGCAGTCCACATACGCAGAGGTGTGTTGGTCCGTGTCAGAGTACGGTGCAGCGAGTGTGTAGACGTTTTCAGACGTGCCAATGGTGACTGTGTGTTGGAATTGGCTCAGAGAACACATATCGATGACGTTATGAGGGGTAGAATACTAGGACGACTGGAGGCTGGTCAAACACAGCAGGTCGTAGCACGGGCCCTCCTTGTGCCACGAAGTGTGATCTCAGGATTATGGCAACGATCCCAGCAGACAGGAAAAGTGTCTAGCCGCTACAGTACGGGAAGTACACAGTATACAAAACTACAAGAAGACCGATATCTCACCATCAGTGCCAGTAGACGGCCACTGAGTACTGCAGGTAGCCTTGCTCGGGACCTTACCGCAGCCACTGGAACAGTTTTCTCCAGACACACAATCAACAGATGACTGAACAGACGTGGTTTATTCGCCCGGAGACCTGAAAGGTGCATTCCTGGTCACAGGAGATCCCGTAAAGCCTGGTGTCAAGAACGCAGTACATGGTCATTGGAACAGCGGTCCCAGGTTATGTTCACGGACGAGTCCAGGTATAGTCTGAACAGTGATTCTCGCCGGGTTTTCATATGGAATGAACCAGGAACCAGATACCAACCCCTTAATGTCCTTGAAAGGGACCTGTATGGAGGTCGTGGTTTGATGGTGCGGGGTGGGATTATGATTGGTGCACGTACACCCCTTGCATGTCTTTCACAGAGGAACTGTAACAGGTCAGGTGTATCGGGACGCCATTTTGCACCAGTATGTCCGCCACATTTGTGCAGTGGGTCCCACCTTCCTCCTGATGGATGACAACGCACGGCTCCACCGAGCTACCATCGTGGAGGAGTACCTTGAAACAGAAGATATCACGCGAATGGAGTGGCCTGCCTGTTCTCCAGACCTAAATCCCATCGAGCACGTCTGGGATGCTCTCGGTCGACGTATCGCTGCAGATCTTCAAACCCCTACGACACTTCAGGCACTGGTGCAAGAATGGGAGGCTATACCCCAGCAGCTGCTCGACAACCCGATCCAGAGTATGCCAACCCGTAGTGCGGCCTGTGTACGTGTGCATGGCTATCATATCCCATATTGCTGTCGGGGTACATGCACAGGAAACAATGGCGTTTTGTAGCACATGTTTCGGGACGGTCTTATTAGCTTATCACCAATACCGTGGACTTACAGATCTGTGTCGTGTGTGTTCCCTATGTGCTTATGCTGTTAGCGCCAGTTTTGTGTAGTACCACATTGTGTGGCATCACATTCTGCAATTATCCTTAATTTATGAGCATGAGTGTAGAAAGAGGAGTCACAAAAAACGAAAGTGGGAGTATTGGGGGTTAACATCTCGTCGACGATGAGATCATTACTGCCGGAGCACAACTGGGGATTGGAGAGGGTCGGGGCAGGAAGTCGGCTGTAGACATTGCAAAGAAACGGTTCTAGCATTCCTCGCTTACCATCAAATAATAAATAAATTTGAATGGCCAGACGGAGAATTTGATCGAGAGATGGAAAGACGAGGCGTTACATCTGGAGTCCAACCTACGTCCTCAGATATTTGCTGGATGCATTACAGCCTTTGTCTTCCTGCACAGTTTTTATATTTTACAGCTCCTCCGAGTACCATTGCTGTTACTAATTAATAAATGCATAAAATCAGGACAAAAATGGATCTGAGCACTATGGGACTTAACTTCTGTGGTCATCAGTCCCCTAGAACTTAGAACTACTTAAACCTAACTAACCTAAGGACATCACACACATCCATGCCCAAGGCAGGATTCGAACCTGCGACCGTAGCGGTCGCGCGTTTCCAGACTGTGGCGCCTAGAACCGCTCGGCCACCTCGGCCGGCAAAATCAGGGCAAATTCGTACAACATTAAAGCTGATCTCTGCGTTAAATGTAACCACAACGATAAACCAAAAGTCACGTGTCATTTCGTTGATGTTGCGAGGTACCCTATGCTCATTACATGTCATACGCGCAAAGAAAGTCGACACGCGGCGCGGTGTCTGATGGGAACGACTGTAAGTAGGAAAATGGCTGTAAGGTCGCTTCCAGCAGCCCCCGCGGCAGGTGTCAGCTTAGTTTGCGGATGTAGTGGGTGTTCATACTTAATGGCCATGTCACATTTGTTTGCTGCTGACGCTCTTTCTATTGTGAACATAACTGAAAGAATAGATTATTGAGGAAATCTGGCTGAGGTCTGGTGTTGTCGCATTGTTTCACCCTTTATTACGATAATCTTCTTCAACATTCCACGATCCAGATTCTTTCGCCATTCCATTTCGTTCTTTTTATTTTCCTATACTTTTTCGTGTTAATTCTTCTTCTTTATTTTTATTTAATCGTACTTGCTGTAGCAGATGAGCCCACGGGGCAAAATGATGGTGTTCCAGTGCATAGACAACGTGTAAAGAAATATCGAAGTTTGCATTGTTTTGATAATGTTCTAAGCTTAGCAACCGTTTATTAAATCTGGACGAACTCGGGCCGGCAGACAGAAACGCAGCTGTGCGTGGACGCGGCAGGTGCGTCGCAGAGGGCGATGCTCCCGCTGATGCCGAGATGCTGGCGCGCTTTCTCCGCCGGTATGCGCACCATATCGCCAGCAGCCACTCTCGCCTTGGTCGGAAATACTCACAAGAACTTCCGATAGCGCGTCCCACTCGCCCGTCTGAATACTCACGGTGCATCTGACACGGGCTCCGCAGCATTGCGAGCATTGTCCGAGACTAAAATACTGTGCCATTCCCTGTTACTTGTGCTAACACGGTGCGTCGTGGTTGTTTCCACTGCGTGGAAATTTCCACGTTACGGATACCGCATCGACACATATCCTCTGTAAACGAACAAACTTGTCTGTGAAATGCGCCCTTGTCTAGCGACAGGTTTGCCAAACAAGCTCATACGCTTACAAAGTTTGTCAGTTTAACCTCGCTTTGAAGCAGAAGCAGTTAGTATTCGTGTTTTGACAGTAGTGAGAATTGCCACAAATGCAGACAAAGCAATCCTGGCCCTGACCCTTTGATTGTGCTTAAAGAAGAACAAGAAAACGTCACTGGTCTAGCGAGTGGCTTAAAATGAGAGATTTACCCATGAAAGTCTGCTAAAGGAGATATTACTCTCGGAAACCGATGATTGCATCAACTTTGTTCGAATGAACATTGAAACTTTTAAAAACTTGTTAAGTCCCTCGGAAAAGAGGAAACTTGTCTGTCAGATTCGCTCCGATCTATGTACGGATGGGTCAAACAAGCCGTACACGTACCAGCAAAGTTTGTCAATTTAACTTTACTTTTGAAGCAGATGCCTTTGTGTATGATGCAAATGCAGATAAAGCATTTCTAACACTGGCTCTGTACTTCGCCCGCACATTGAAAAAGAAGCAAGCCTGCGAAAATTTATTCTCTTGCACCTTGTTCTCCAACGACAGTTCATTAAAATACTACAACGTGGGAACATATAGCCCACATCATCCGTAGAAGAACCGTAGAACTTCGGTTTCTTTTATTTCAACACAAATAATGTCTGCCATCTTGTCAAACTTTCCTTCAAACAGCATCGTACACGGTCAGATGTAGTACAGTTCGACAGATTGTTTGACCGTGTATGGGCCTTAACAGAATGCGTTATTATTTATAACAGCTGCATTATTGATCATCAGTACAATTAATGACTGCATTCGTCAGAGGAGCAAATAACCATTTTGTCTATCCTGAACATAATAAAAATAAAAACTACTTCATATCAGTAACAATTTACAGACAACTACCTCTCTAATGAATGTCGATGAATAGGTTACTGCCGGATTTTGTAATTACTGCAGCACCTGAATCCTGTAATGGGACAGTACAACATTCTGCAAATCAATTTCACATTACACAATACAAACGTGTGTATCATCAGTATTTTTTCAGGTGGTGCCCTCAACTCGTAAGGCACTTGACCTGCTGATAAAATTCTTTATTTAGCAACCAGTTTTGATCGTCTGTCCATCATCGGGTTTTTAAAAACATTTACAGCATAACATTAGATGAATATAGTCACTAACGTCAGACAATAATATGATGAATTTGTTAGTGTTGTCACATCGTAATATAAGCAGCTCTTTCTAGCGCAGTTTATATACTGACAATGTACGTTACAAATTCACGGTTTTATTACCTGATGTCAGTGATTCTATTTTCGCCTAGTATGATGCTGAAACTGTTTTTAATAACCTGATGATGGTCTGTCGACTGAAACAGGATGTTAAATGAAAAATTTTTAACAGCGGGAGGCAGTTGGGTAATCATGACATTTTTCAAATTTTTCCGTCTGCCATCCGTAGACTATAAATATATTTACACTCAGAACCTTCGTTAAAAAGTGCCGTACTTCATTGTTCTCATTTATAGCTCGTCTCAGAGACTGTAGTCTGCTGTCGTAATACAATCGGGCAAAATAATTTTCAAGCACCATAAATAGGCGCTACAGAGTAATTTGTCTACAAAACGATATTACTGTACTCTGTGCCCAGCCGCTAACAACACTGGCGATCTAACAACATGCAACCCTCGTAGTACCGTAGTCGTTATGAAGTGAACATCATTTCGAACTTTTCTGCATACACACACGCTGAAATTTTTCTTCGAATGTCACGTTCCTTGGTTTTCATTACTAAATTGTTTTAATTTGTGACACCTCTTCATATTTTCCCGCCTTCTTGCATTGTGAAGGCTGCGATCAAATTCGTGTTTGTTACGAAATTATGTGGTGTCAGCAGACCAAATGCAAGTGCAACTTCTTCTACGTTCTGCCAACCTCATCTGACAAACTGTACTGGTCATTAAATGTGCTGTAATCCAAAAAGAAATTTAGTGTAATAAACTGTGTTAATACATTGTTAATGTGGGTTAAGCTAGTAGATTCAAGTATCTAAAGGAATTACTTTTTTCTGAAGGAACATCATTGATTAATGAGGCCATTCTGTTCCAAAACCTGAGTTGAGGTTTATTTTGCTCCTTCCTTTTTTTTCTTTTATTCAGTGTGTAATAATATTATGCTCTGAAGAATTGTATATTTTCCGGTAGAGTGTTTGTTGTTTCACATAACTGAAGTTATTTTATGCTCCAGAATGCATAGAAAAATATATGTACTAAATGTGCTAACTAGATAATTTTTAACCATTACTTATCTACTACTTGGCCCATTTTTAATAACTACAATTTTTTTTTTCAGTTGCCACATACCTCAGCCCAGTTGAGACACATTGCCACAACATTGATTATTACATCCATGCTGGAGAGGACACTACCAAGACATTCTCAGAAGATGCAATGGCCAGGATCCGTAAGTACTATGCACAACATAATGCTCCGTGTCTTTGATAGTTGTAGTCTGCTCAAAAGGTGAACGGATTCTGGGATGGGCGAGGAGGGGGGGGGGGGGGGGGGGCTGCCGGGAGGGAGCAAGCTCAGCCCACTGACTCTGAGCACACTGGTTGCCAAAGGGGTAAATAGAAAGGACACAGAGGGGTGAAAAACCCACACGTAAGCCCTGTAGTGCTGGCACTACACTTGCGTTTGGAAATCAGTTCATGCTCCAAGCGGCTTTGTCAGTGCCATTTCCTGGCAGCTGTACCAGCTGCCAACTGCTATGTATTGCGCATCTACGAAAGTAAAAACTGAGACAGTGGCATAACAAAAGCTTAAAATCAAGAGTTATAGCTTCCTGTTGAATGATTGTGCCTGTTGCTACAAATTCCGTGTAGTTCGCATAGGCAGCTCCAAATTAATTGTGGCAATAAAAAGAATGATTAATATTTTGAACGTGTTCTGAGATCTGTAACAATGAATTGCAAGTAGAAATAAATCACTAAGGATCACTCTCATTGTATTCCTCTTCTGTTCACGATTCATCGCTACTGTCCTATTCAGAAACAATTTTGTCTGTTGCAATTTCGATGATATTGTTGCACCTCCAGTTCTTCCAGTTGTTGGACCTTCCCGCTACAGTACCCTTCCCAGTCGTGTACAGCTACTAACGGAAGGGATTCACTGGCAGTCCTAAACATATTGTCACTAGTCATGTCCCCTGAAATGTAGCACTCCATAAATAACCTTCTCACTTTGGTCTGTGCCAGTTCAGTCACACTTACAAGACAATTATGAGGCAGCAAGTGGACAACTGTGAGGCTTTTCTATTTTGCCATTTCCTCAACTACATACGACTTTTTAGCAGGTCTGTGTCCTTGAATTATAGAAACCAGAGCCTGGTTCCTTGCACTCTCGTTATAGGCAACACACTTCCTTTCCAGCCACTGCAACATCTTCACTTTGATATCATACTCTGTGGGATTTTTTTTCCACCTGTCTGTTATGATATGGAGTGTTGTCCATCACAATGACAGCCGTAGGAGAATATTTTGGAGAATAAGTTTCCCAAATTCATCTGACTATGATAGTCACCTTTTGTTGATTTAGACCATAATTTTAGTTGTGCCTCACTAAGAAGCCCCTTCTTCAATCTATCATTTCCAATAATAAGTCTGTTAGAGGTTCCCCACCCCCATGACACTGTCGTCATCCTTCTAACAACATTTCCGAAGTGTCAAATTAATGTCGATCCAAGTTTCATTGAGACAGCATATTTCCGTGGCTTCTTCCCTAATATGTTTCATTTCCACAATGAAACACAACTGCCAGTCAATAGTGTCTCCACACTCTAGCAACATAGAATTCTTGTTCTGAACTTTTTTCCTGAGTCCATCTGATCTTTTCCTCGAGTAATGATCCAAGTTTCCATAAACTGGGAGAAATCCTCTTCACCAAGTAGAGGTCTTCGATTGTTTTCTCGTGACACCCTGTTGAAGCTATCCAACTGTATTTTCCAGTAGATCTTGGCTTAAGTGAAAGAGAATTTAAAAAAGAAAAAATAGTTGCAACTAACAAGGAGAGGTCCCAAGGGATGGGAAAACTTTTGGAGACCACCTATACTGTTATGCAGGTTATGGGACCCGGTATCACATTCTGCAATCACAATTAACTGGGTAAAGATAATGATGACAGTCATTTCCATAAAGATGTAAAAAAGTTGGCTTGTAATGGGATTTTTTTTTTCTTACCCACTACATTCAGCATACCTGCCAAATAATTGAACCACTACACCATAGTGTGGTTTCAAAAATCAATGTTATTATTGCAATATTACAGACCCACCTGGGTAAAGGGTGCACAACCTACACAACCACATATGTTGTTACAAAAAGGCAATTACACCCCTGAAGACCTCTCCCTGTAAGGGAAACAGAACCAGAATTCTGAAAATAAATAATGGTGCTTTTACACATGCAAACAAAATGACCACTTTAAAATAATTCAGGCTATGGAGACGGCAGTTTCAAGGTATTGTCGACCTGAAAAATTGGAATTGCTTCATCTTGTCAGGCACTTCCACTGAATTTCCAGGATTATCTCTGCAGAAATTTCTTCTCATAGACCTGAATCTTCCTCCTATGTACATCACTGATTGTCTCATTGGCTGAGAGACACAGTATTAATTATTTTTCTAGTTCCACTCCATAAAGTACTATCCATTGCCTTCTTGCAGGAGGGGAAAGTGTCTCTGGCAGTGCCTGTGATGGACCAGAAACTGATTTGTCACTCATTGCAAGATATATTACTTCGTGACACAGCACAGCATACAAAACAAACACTTTGCAGTAGCTACAAATGCAACATTCTGTTAGATCTCTTGAGGTTGGCAGTGGCCAGACAGAAAACATGAGCAGGCCGAAATCGATTGAATTCCACCAGTCGAGAACTAGAGAGCCCTTGTTCATCTCTTTAGTTACATCTCAAGTTACCTACAAAGCGACTTTTGTTCTTACAAGATTCTGGAGCAAATGGAACTGCGTATGCTAACAGCAACACCGTCTATCCTCTTAAAATACTTCTTTGTTCAAAATTAATATAGACATATTACCACTAACACATAGTTGTAGCATCACCATAGAAAACTTTTACTCATTAGCTTGTCATTAATGGCTGAACACTACTGTGAGAGGAAAGCAGAGTACTCAGTTGTTTGCCTGTGTAAACACATTGTTAAAATTATTACTAGCTACAACAGTGATAATGAATGTATTGTCCAGACAGAAATGAATGAGGCTGGAGGGACATTTGCACATGACTGTTTCATCCTCAATACTTTAGCCAAGTTCCTGATAGTGCCCTTCTTCAAATTATGTAACAAAGAAATGGAAATAACAGGACTTCATAAAACACCAGCCATTATTAAAAAAAATAATACTACTGACAGGAACTTGCACAGCTCTCAGCACTGAAACCTCATTCACATATCGCTCATAGCCCGGAGACTGCTAAACGTGGAAAACTTTTATTCATTTATTTTGCATCCTTTGATCACTGTTTGTAGTGATAGGCCTCTTGTGTTGGTTGGGCTATACATGGATGTGTAAACAAAGTATTTGGTATTTACATAAAAATATACACTCTAAGAACAAAAAAATGACACATCATGATGGAATTGTCCAAATGGGACGGAAGTTGCTAGATGTGCAGTACATGTCCAGACAAACAAAATAATTAGAATTTCAGAAAAATTGGATAGTTTATTCAAGAGAAAGAGCTTCACAATTTGAGCTAGTCAGTAATGCAGTGGAGCAACTCTGGCTCTTATGCAAGCAGTTATTTGGCTTGGCATTGATTGACAGAGTTGTTAGATTCCCTCCTGAGGGATAATGTGCCATATTCTGGCCAATTGGCACATTAGGTTGTCAAAATCCTGAGTTCATTGCAAGGGTCCTGCCCATAATGCTCCAAATGTTCTCAGGTGTGGGGAGATCCAGTGACCTTGCTGGCAGGTGTGAAAACAAGCAGCAGAAACTCACCATGTGCGAGCGTTCATTATCTTGACAAAATGTAAGCCCAGGATGGCTTGCCATGAAGGACAACAAAATGGAGCCTTTAATATTGTCAACACATCACTGTGCTGTAAGAATGCTGCAGATGACAAGCAAAGGGGTCCTGCTTTGAAATAAAATGGCACCCCAAACCAATGCACCTGGCTGTTGGGCCATATGGTGGATGACAGTCAGGTTTGTATCCCACTATTGCCTGCGTTGGCTTCAGACACGTCTTTGCTAGTCATCGGGGCTCAATTCGAAGTGGTGCTAATCACTGAAGACAACTCTACTCCAGTCAATGAGATTCCAGTCCGAAGACATATCTGGACAGCAATGGGATACCAACCTGTCATTCGCTATATGGCCCAACAACCAGGAGTGATGGTGTGGGATGCCATTTGTTTTCATAGCAGGATCCCTTTGGTTGTCATCCAAGGCACCCTTACAGCACAGCAGTATGTCAATGATATTCTGTGCCCCGTTTTGTTGACCTTCATGGCGAGCCATCCTGGGCTTATGTTTCAGCAATATAATATCTGACCACAAGTGGTGAGAGTTTCTACAGCTTGTCTTCGTGCTTGTCAACCGTACCTTGGCCAGCAAGGTCGACAGTTTCCTCTCCAATTGAGAATGTTTGGAGCACTGTGGGCAGAACCTAAAAACCATTGTGGTCTTTTGACGATCTAATGCCCATTGGACAAAATTTGGCACTATATCCATCGGGAGGACATCCAACAACTCTTATCAATCAATGACAAGCCAAATAACTAGATGTAGACCAACATGTTATTGACTTGCTCAATTTGTGAAGCTCTTTCTCTTGAAGAACTCATCCAATTTTTCTTTAGTTGTGATCATTTGTTTGTGTGCATATGTACCACATCACATGTAGTGATTTCCATCACATTCAGATAATTCCTTTGTGATGTGTCTTTTTTTGTCTTAGAGTATGTTTACAATATTTTGCAGGTATTTTTAAGATTAGAGTTTTCACAGTACAAATAAAACTACACACACATAAACACACAAAGTAGTATCACACAGAGTTAAGACATATACCAGTATATACAGTTGTGCATACGTGCAGTGGCCGGCACAACATCTTTATATTGAATTTGTAAAAAAAACTTATTATCTGAGGATTTTGTATTCTTGCACCTAAGAACTCCCGTACATTGTAACAACAAGCTGAGACCAAATCATACCTTAGTTTTTGCCAGAAAGCAGACAACATTTTAAAGTTGTTTATACTACATGGCAGATTGTTATAAAATATACATCTAGCCATTTCAGGATCTTTGTCACTTAACATAGGTCTGTTTGTATACTTGTGGTGGAGATCTTTACACCTAGCATTGTAATTATGTGTATTTTTGTTCAGCAAAGCTGTGCAGCTAATTAAAAAAAAAAAAAAAAACACACAATTGTTTCAAATATGTCCAGAGCAGGCACTGCTAGTATACATAATTCTTGCCTTGGAGATAGGTTTTCAGTGTGCCTTATAATCTTTTTATGTGGTTTTAAGTAATCTACATGTGTGTATATTGTCCACCTCCATAGCTACGTGGTAAGTGTGGCAGACTTCCATGCAGGCTCGATTCCCGGTACTTCCAGGAATTTTTCCTTGGTGGGACGACTAATACAGGGTGCACTTAATGTTTTGGGGTCGAATGAGGAGCTGCTCGACCAATTAGTAATGATTCCAAGGTCAAGAAAACTGACAATGGCTGGGAGAGCAGTGTGCTGACCACATGCTTCTCCATACCACATCTGATGATGCCATTGGCAGAGGACGGCATGGCGGCCAGTTGGGCACGACTGGCCAGTTGGTGCCAGAATGTGGCACTTTATCTATCTTACTTGTCTATGTGTGTATCATTTTTCTCATGATAAATATATTTGTGGCAATTTTGAGCACGTTATATCCACATGAGTCTCCCACACCATGAAAGTTTCCACCATCATCCTAGAAAGCGTTGCAATAATTTTCTGAAACACTTGACTCCCAAAGCTTGATATCAAGATCATCTACTTTGGGTGCCATATTCACTTGTAGTCTTATAAAAGTTATTTTGTTTCCAGTTACATTGCAAACCCCTGCCACCCAAATATTTGTATGCCCTCTATACCTCAACTGTGTCCTCATCTCAAGGCCATTTGCAGATACACTAGTGACTATCAAAGATATGTCATCAACATATACAATCATTTTTCATTCATAGCTTCTGATATGTCAGTTACATATAGGATAAATAGTCCTATTGTGGTACACTACGTTTTTACACCTTTGAATGTTGAAAGCACATTTTCCAATCTGTTTCCCATTTTATATTTTATCTGTACACATCATTGCCTATTTTCAGTAAATGTTTTCATTTTTGCCAACATTCATCCCAAGAGAATCAGCAAATGTACTGATATTTAAAACAATTTTTATTTATTTTTCAATTTCAGTTACACATTTTTAATTACATGTCGTGTTTTTTCAGTCTGAATCTCAAAACTAAAAACCAAATACCTTCCATCTAATATTGCATAATAGAAAGTAGAGAAGAAATACATATAGATTTCACCTAAGTAGTTGCAGCAGCATCTTTCTTGCCTGTTCAGAAACTCTTTTACAACAACAGTCAATGTTGTAAAAAGATTATCTGGTTGAGGCACGTGAGAGGGAGAAAGAAAGAATGGGGAAGGGGAAAAATGGAATGAGAGTGATTGGCATAGGGGAAAGGAAGCTGGTAGGTTGAGTGGTAGGGATGTCATGAGTTTAACAGAGCAGCAACATGCTAAAACTATAAAAAGCACAGTTACGTAAATATTCTCATTAAAGTATTAAAAGTCTATAATAATGAATGTGTAAACTGTAAATAGTAAAATTATAAAATGGGGCAAGGAGGGTTGAGAGCAGGGAAAGAAGACGGGGGGGGGGGGGGGGGGGGGGGGGGGGAGGGGGTGGGATAGTGGT
This sequence comes from Schistocerca serialis cubense, assembly GCF_023864345.2. NCBI lineage: Eukaryota > Metazoa > Arthropoda > Insecta > Orthoptera > Acrididae > Schistocerca > Schistocerca serialis. The sequence continues at coordinate 946,041,679 of NC_064639.1, read as the reverse complement.
TGTTATTGGTTTAATGAGAGAGGGTATTATACTAAAATTGCAAGATATAACTTATATAATTTTTTCCATTAAAATATTGAAAGTTTAGACCAGTGGACATGTAAAAGGGATAAAATAGTCTGTCATTGCAACTACAAAAAATTGCTACACAAATGAAGAATATAAAAAGTAATATTATATCAAAATTCTTGTTAAAACATTAAAGTATAGAATAATTGATGTATAAATAGTAAAAGACATAAAGACCATAAAAGTATAGAATTATGTAGAGTGCCTAGAACTGAATTAAGTGCTTTAAATGTAAAAATATTTTAAAATATTGAATGTATAAACCCATGAAAAGTATGAAAAATTAATTATATAAGTGAAACTATGTGTGTCAACTAAAGTTACAGGGAACAGGTTACGGCAGGTGAAGGTAATTGCATTTTCCTCTGCTTGCTGGCATTGTATGGTACACAGTTTTACGAAATGTATGCCCCCAGTCTGCACACTGACTTGTTGCTGGGTGTGAGCAGATCCTCTGCTGTTGTCCCTTCTCAGCGAGTGGGACTGTTGCTCATACATGCACTGCATCGAGGTGGGTGATTGGAAGAGGCCTTGAAAGTTTCTAAAAATGCACTGTTAATAAAATCATTCTGCCGGTTTAATGTGTTGCCAGCCTCTTGCAGATGATATGTAAAAACTTCAATCATTGCAATATTCTCCGGAGGTGTCCTGTAAGTTCAATGTGCAGCACATCCAAATCTGTATCAATGGTTCCAACAGTGTGCTTCAATGTTAAATGTTCAGCAGATGCTATTTTATTATTGAGAACTGAAGTGAGGTCTTTGAAGCATATTCCAAACGTCCTGCCTGTTTGGCCTACATGAACTTTTGGACTTTTTCCACACATTAGTTTATATAGACTGGCTACCATGAATTTTGAGTCTTTTTTCATACAGTTATTTATATATAATTCTTTCCTACTTATTTTAATTATTAGTTGGTACATATTTAGCTCTGCTTTGTTTTAGATCTGTAGATGATTCAGAATGATCAAAACATGTCATGTAATTAAAGATGTGCAACTGAGATTGAAGAATACATGAGAATTTATTCAATAATATTATCTTATTTGCCATACCTTTCACTGAATTACATTACACATTGTATGGATCAGTTGGTCTTTTTGGTTCTTGTGAATGTTAAATAAGTGTTACATACTGGAACAAATTGTTACCAGTATGAAGTTTGCTGACAAGGTAATGTGGTTGATGTGATCGTTTTACACTGATTTTAGTTCCTCAAATCATGAATTCTGCTCCAGTAACTATTCAGAGTTGATTCTTCTTGCACATGATAGACTATTGTGAAGAAATGCATCATACCAGTCTTTGGACTGAAGATCACAACAACCATCAAAACTAACAAAGGAAAGCCCTTACTGGGTTTGTTTCAGTTGTGAGGTACATAGATAAGTAAGTTAGTGATCACAACTTTGAGATTCACCTACCTTTTGTAAAATATTTGTTTGGATTTGGTTAAAAGATCCATGTATGCTGCTAATCAGAAACTGATTTTGACTGTAGAAGAGTATTTGCCAGAAGACTTCCTGAAGCTCTTGAAAACTAAATTTGCAAGCCAATTAGTAGGTGTGTAATTCGTCACTTGGAAAGTATTTTTTGCGAGACAAGTGTTGTTCTTTGTAAATGAAATATTAATTTGTGATTGATTGATTGACCAATGTTCTGGATTATTTCAGGCAGTCATTAAGAAATACCTGCAGATATTTAATACTTACAAAATGTATAATCATAAGGTTTTCTTATGAATATTTTACTTGCCTTAAGTAAGTCTAAAAATTATTTTTTGGTTTAACAGTTATTATACCTCTATATTTTCTGCAGACATGGGTCGTGCTATGATAGCACTCTTCATTGTGGCATTTATTGCTATATTTGTCGCCTTCTGGACTGGAGTTGCTGGTTGCTGGAGAAGATCACCAGGAAATGTGACTGCCACTGCGATAATGATGCTGCTGGCATGTAAGTTCCCAGTAAATTGATTAACATTTAAATACTGTAATATTAAAAATATTGTTTTATTGTGATTAATATATGAAATTGCTGAAATATCTGTTAGACATGGATTTAGTACTGAACATCATCATTTTGCCTGACCTATTTTCGTTATTTTGTGTGAGCTGTTTTACTTGCTACATTTCAGTGCTCTCTCTCTCTCTTTATATCTACCTATCTATCTGTCTCTCTCCCTCTCTCTGTCTCTCTCCCTCCCCTTTTATGTATGAGCCCTGAGCCTGAGACTCAGAGTAAGGTGTTTCTCTCTTCACCTCACTTTCCAGTGTTCATCAGTTTGTTCCTTTCATGTTGTTGCCCCTTTCAGTGGAACTTATTATGCGTCTGAAATTTCCAGATTCTACAGAATTTATTTTGTTACTCTCTGGTGTATAACATTTTAAATATATGGCTATTGGATCTGTTGATGTGTCACATTTTGTAAATCCCACAGTATTTCTTCAGGGCAGTTTCTTGACATCATCAGGTGGTGGCTGCTGTTTATTGCTGTCAAGTAGAAATATTGTGGGCTTCACAAACTGTGATCTGATGGCAGATCTGAGACCAATATTGTGAACCTATATGCCAAGCAACCTTGAAGATTCATGTAAGTGCATATTTCAGAAAAGGCAATAACGTCATCTGATTTTGAACTAGATCAGAATTTTATTTTCCACCTTTAATCACTATATTTTGCATTGTTCAAGTCAACATTTTATAATATGTCACAAGTGAAAAATAAGATATCATTAATCACAGAGTCTACACTGAAAGACATGATAAAAAGTCTTGATGTAGTATACAAGCAACACATTTCCAAGATTCGTGTGTTCAGTGGCGTTATCAAGACAAAAGTTATTCAAGAGTATCGGGTTACTACATTTTAACATGACTGTAACCACAAGTGACACATAAGCTGGGTATTTAGTTTCAAATATTCATGAGAATAATAACTTAACATAATTTACTATTTAATAGTCCTGCAGATAGGTTGTATTTATTTCGGAACAATCTTTTAGATAAGCGACTTTATTACATGTACTTAATCTGACTGTTTACCGGTGAGTTACATTCTGGGCTGTAGTTTGATGAATATGGTTGAACCAATCTCAATTTGTTGTAAAGAAGAGAGTGGTACAGTAAGATGTGTTTTGTGTCATAGAAGTATTCCAGACAATGAATCATATGAACAACGTTTTATCTTTTGTATATATGGGTCCACAGCTCTGCAAATTCCTTGAGGGAAGTCATTGTCATGCATAGGCTATTCTTATTTTTAAAATAAGCATGAAATAAAGTGTTCGTTTCCAAAATAAAAACCCCATACACAGGACAATGACTTCCCTGTAGACAGTGTTTTATCATAAGAGAACGCATCTAAATGAACTGTTAAGCTATGGCAGTTAATGAAGTTGAAAGTTGGTAGGGGATCAAAAGCTGCTATACTTGAAATAGACTTTGATGATGATTGACTTTTTACACTGTGGAGTGGACACTGTTACAGGTACATGGAGATTCATTAGAATGAATCTTACAGTGTCATATAGTTAATAACCATAAGTGTAACCCCTGTTATTGAACATACAGTGTAAAGTAGACTTATTATCTGACATTAATTCTGTTGTTCAGATGCTCAGAGTTAAACTATCAAGGTTTTGAGAATTTTTTTGTCAACATGGCACAGCGTGAAAAGGTGGTGTGTAGTCACATAGTTTTATAGTGAACTAAAACACTTAAGATGAGTGTAACTAGTTAGTTGCGAAATGGAGAAAAATATTCCAGTATGAGATTTTCACTCTGCAGCGGAGTGTGCACTGATATGAAACTTCCTGGTAGTTTAAAACTGTGTTCCGGACCAAAACTCGAACTCGAGAACTTTGCCTTCTGCGGGCAAGTGCTCTACCAACTGAGCTACCCAAGCACAAGTCATAACCCATCCTCACAGCTTTCCTTCTGCCAATACCTCATCTCCTACCTTCCAAACTTCAACAGAAGCTCTCCTACGAAACTTGCAGAACTAGCACTCCTGGAAGAAAGGATATTGCGGAGACATGGCTTTGCCACAGCCTGAGGGATGTTTCCAGAATGTTCGAGTCTCGGTCTGGCACACAGCTTTATCTGCCAGGAAGTTCTGAAAAAAATTTTGATGTAAATTTCCTCAGTATGAGAAATCCCTGATAGAACCAGTAGTAACTTTTTTATCTATAAATCAAATACTGTTGGAGAAAAATACATGATCTAAATCAGTGGTCGTCAAACTGCAGACCATGGGCAGCATGTGGCCTGAATCAAGTATTCATGCAGCCTTCAGTTCTCAGCCACATTTTATAATAATATGCACCTAGTAACTAACAGCTGAATCCAAAAACATCAATTAATGGTAAGAGCTTCTTAAGAGTGTAGTTTTTTCCTGCTCAGTAAGAAAGAAAGATTCATGCAGAGATGGTAATGTTTTAAAATGTGCTTGATCTTAATTGACATTGGTGAGTTTGGCTATGAGTTAAGTAAAGTTGGCCGCGCACCTCAGGGACAGAGAAGGGAAGTAGCACGACCACTGCAGGTTTAGAGGATGTGAGAGGAGGAGAGTTTCATTGTTTGTCATATAGTACTAACAACTCACGGGCATGTACAACTCGTACCGATCAGGTGCTATGGTATAAATTTTGACATGGAAGTAACCTGGATTCTAATATGCGCATCACAGAGATAGTCATCCTCAAATGTGGTATGTATTTGTAGCAAGGAATAAGAAATTAAACTAAGGCTGTTGTAATGTAGCACAATGAGTAGAAGAAAAGTTACATACAGAAGTTTTAGTAAACACTTCTGAGCGTGTCTCATATTGTATAATGTATTTAAATGTAAATAAAATTACTGTTAATAAGCAGTTAATCACCCACTCACACAGACAACACAACACATAGTCAGGCAACAACTGTGTCACAACTTTGGAGTTGAGTAATCTGAAATTGAGAACAGTCGACACAAAGTGTTCCGAATGGTGCCGACTTTAACAAGCAGTACTTGGGGGCCGGCAGCTAACATATCACACCCTTACTATAGTTAGCCTGTTGGGGTCACCAACTAATGATAAGATTAGTACATATGTGACCTGAGGTGCTGCCCAATAATGCCAGTATTGGCTCTTGATCAGAAACGTTAGACGACCATTGGCCTAAATGAGTTGGTAACAATTTTTCTTAAAATTGTTGGTTGAGATGATTACCAGAGCTATTCAACAAATGTGTAAAAACATAGTACATAACAAAAACTGTAATTTTCACACCAAGGCAAAACAATGTACAAACTACAGTAATAACAGAGTTAGCAGCTTTCACTCAGTTAATTCTAGGCAGAAATCAAATCTGTATGTAGAATGCACTTCCTTGACTCTTGTGCAGAAAGGAGTGCAGTATTCGGCTGCATCCATTTTCAATAAGCTACCACAAGAACTCAAAAATCTTAGCAGTTGCCCAAACTCTTTTAAGTCTAAACTGAAGAGTTTCCTCATGGCTCACTCCTTCTATTCTGTCGAGGAGCTCCTGGAAGAGCTAAAAAATTAAGCAAATTCCAGTGTTACATTGTTGATTTTCTTCATTTAAACGTACGACTTGTCACCTGAATATGTTTTTTTATATTTCATTTTATCTGTTTGTAATATCGTGTTATAATTTCATGTATTGACTCGTTCCATGACCATGGAGACTTCTCCTTAATTTGGTCCCACGGAACAATAAATAAATAAAAAAATAATAAAAAAACTAGTTTTGCAAATTCAAAATCATTTCAATTGACACATTCCTGTACAAGAACTTAAACCTTCATAACACAGAAAATGAATAAATTATTAGAAGCATGCCATTCTTTAAAGAAACCAAAACAAAAACATTAAGACGGGAGATACTGTTGGGCAGAAAATGTAGGCTCCATCTATCTATCATTGCTAAAAGGATGACACCATTCAATGAAACATGAGGTGCAGATAACTGCAGGATTTTGTAGAAGGAGAGAAGTCTGGTAGAGTGGAAATTTGTTGATGAGGCATATAGATCACAAATTAGCTGGGTAAGAGCAAGAGATTGCTGTATTTGAAACTGTAAAAGAGCCTGGTGTAGGGTAGGGCTACACCCAGGAACGGGGATTTACAATGTCAGGCCTTATGGAGTAACTCCAAGGGACAAACAGGTTTCAAGAAACAGAATGTGGGTCCATAGTTTTGTTAGTGCAAAGGCATGTTTTTGAAAGGAACTCATGTAATATGAGATGGGATTCATCATGGCAAGAGGAGGACAGATTGGAGAGTTAAAAATCTGAGAGTGGCAGAAAAATAAATAAGCAGAGGATGGAAAAGGTAGAAAAATGGAAGAAAAACAACAAAAAAAGTTAGAAAAATTAGAAAAATTCGTACGGAAATCGTTAATAAGAGGTAATGAGTGGGCGATCTATATTGATACAAAAAATGATAAAAGAAAAAATCGATCGGAAAAGTCTTGAAAACAGACGAAATTTTTGAACCTGTGTAAAAAGAAAGCTAAAGTCACAGGAGAAAATGTAAGCTACTTAGCTTGGCAGTTAAAGTGACACAAGATAAGTGGATGGTGGAAAAGAAAATAAATGCGATATTTGTGAATAAATTGGTGACAGACGATTGGGCTCTACAAACTGTCCTCTCTTGCCATGATGAATCCCATCTCATATTACATGAGTTCCTTTTGAAAACACGCCTTTGCACTATCAAAACTAAGGTCCCATATTCTGTTTCCTGAAACCAGCTTGTCCCTTGGAGTTACTCCATAGGGCCTAACATTGAAAGTCCCCATTTCTGGATGCAATCCTACCCTATACCAGGCTCTTTTACAGTCTCAAATGCAGCAATCTCTTGCTCTTACCCAGCTAATCTGTGACCAGTAATTACTAAAAGTGAGACTAGTGAGTGTATGTTTGTGTGTGTGTGTGTGTGTGTGTGTGTGGGGGGGGGGGGGGGGGGGGGGGAAGGGGAGTTTAATCTAATGTCCTCACAATGTGGTTGCGGAGGAACGCAGTGGGAAAGGAACTAGCCGTAGGGTGCAACAGACAAGATTAAAACTGCTAGGTAATAATAACAATTTGCTGATATAGTTTGTAGGTCTGATATGTTTCTAAAACACAGGAAGGACTACTGTTGTAAAACCCCTGTGTATTTTGTACATTTAATTCACAGGAAAAAACACATTTATCAGATACTGAAAATAATAATACAGTACTTACTTTTATTTTCTTGCTGCAGGTCTCCTGAGTGCAGGAGGTATGGGACTCTGGCATGGGGTTGAATATTACGAGAAAGAGAAGATTGTTGGTGAGGAGTTCTATCGGCAGTGGAACCCCGTAAGCATTTTATATGTTGCATTTATTAACACATAAATTCAAATGCTAGGAACATAGTTGATGTTAGTTTAAAAAACCCAAATGATTGAAAATATTTAAGTCTTAAGAAAACTGCTGTACAGTTGCAGTTACATAGCTTGTTTCCAAAAGCTGACATATTGTATGTGGTCTGGCAGGTTCTAATTTTCCAGGATGACTATAATATTAATTTTCTCATGTTGCATATGGAATATTTAAAAATGAATAATACATGTTTATAGATGATTAATAACATTCCTAACATTGTTTCAGCATGCATAATTTTAAAGAGAAAATTGGCATTAAGTAATACTTGTGATTTCACATGAATCAGTAAAGATAGAGAAAAATGTACATGAGGCAGAGAAAAATTCTGAAATATGAGTTCAAAGGCATTTTTAGATTAAGATGTGCATAGAGATTTGTTGAAAATCTCTAATAATTAACTTGTAAGAATATAGATAGGCACATTGTACACAACTGAATGAGTCAAAATACAGTTTTTGCATTCAGTACATTAGTTAAACTTAAAATAAGATTTCAATTTACATAGCATTTTCCTATAATTCTTGCAGTAAACCAGTATTAATTTCACTCGCATTGGTCTGCAAATTTTGTCCTGTGTCTTTTAATTAATGTAATTGAGACCAGTAACATACCACAAATTGTGCTCTATGCTGTAGAATGGTATTGGATTTTTCTTTTGTTTACCAGACAATCTGACAGTTCTATTCACATTGTCTGTCAGATTATATGATACCTTTTGTAAGTAGTATACTCTTGCCTACTGTAACCTGTGGATGATCTCACTTGCTAGGACAACGAAGAAATTAATGTCGTTTCCAGACTCTAAATTCAGCTGCCCAAATTTCTCGTACACAAAATATTATTAAAAACGGTTAATTTCAAAAGCAACCTGAGATGAAACTCCACATCTGTGGGGTCTTAGCCAGACACTTTCAAACTTGTTAACCATCCCATAATGAAAACAATGTACAGTGTGGGAAAGTAGAGAGTCCTACTGTACTACATCTCCAGCTTTGAACCTGAGCTGAATAGAGGTTTTTATTTCTTTTGTGCTAGACCTGTAAAGTCTTTAACTGTGCATATTTCCTGTTATATCACATCTGTTATATTATCATCCTTGGTGCAGTCCTTTTTGTGCAGTGGAGATAACAAATGTTTATTTCTATTTTGTATCACAAGTGCTCTGAGTTATTAAGTTTTAATTGATTGTATATTTATGTGAAAACGTACATGTTGTGACCATGTCTTTATAAACATACAGGTAAATTCTTCATTACTACACAAAAGTAAAAAGAGCAACCAGTCATTGTTAATAATTGTATTTATTAAGAATAGGTTTTGAAGTGACAGATTCAGCATCAGATGTTTAGTATTTAAAATAGTGTATGCTAAATGCAAGATGTTGGCTGTATTTTGCTGTGCTGAAAGTTTGGTAGGATGATGGTGCCATCAAAAATCCTACACCATTTTGTGATAGTGTTGACTTTTTGAAGGAGTTTGTATTTCACAGAACAGTAAGCAACATTCAATAGAAAAGTGCTGTATCTTGTATATTAAACTCAGGCAGATGTTACAGATAGGAAAAGATTCAGACAAAAGATACTTGCTTGGAAAGTTAGTCAGAGGTAAATTAGAAAATGGATTGGAACACTGTGGTCTGATGAAAGTAAGAGAGTTTATTCTGAAAGGATGAAACAAATTTGGACACAATGGAAGGCCAACCATCAAAAGTGATATTGATGGACTGTACTTTGTGTGGTCCTATTGGGCTCATAGGTGAATAATAATAATAATAAACTGTCAAATATGAATTGTTTCAAAACAATTAAAAATGGCATAAAATCATGCAAGATTTTCAGTGGTAACACTACCTCAAGAAACTTTCATCACAATGAGAAACAGCCAACATCTCGTGTTTAGCATTAGCTACACTATGTGATCAAAAGTATCCGGACACCCTCAAAAACGTACATTTTTCATATTAGGTGCATTGTGATGCCACCTACCGCCAGATACTCCATATTAGCGACCTCAGTAGTCATTAGTCATTGTGAGAGAGCGGAATGGGGCACTCCGTGGAACTCATGGACTTCGAACGTGGTCAGGTGATTGGGTGTCACTTGTTTCATACATCTGTACACAAGATTTCCACACTCCTAAGCATCCCTAGGTCCACTGGTTCCAATGTGGTAGTCAAGTGGAAATGTGAAGGGACACATACAGCACAAAAGTGTACAGGCCAACCTCATCTGTTGACAGAGAGCGCTGACAGTTGAAGAGGGTTGTAATGTGTAATAGGCAGACATCTATCCAGACCATCACACAGGAATTCCAAACTGCATCAGGATCCACAGCAAGTGCTATGACAGTTAGGCGGGAGGTGAGAAAACTGGGATTTCATGGTTGAGCAGCTGCTCATAAGCACACACCACACTGGTAAATGCCAAACGATGCCTCGCTTGGTGTAAGAAGTGCAAACATTGGATGACTGAACAGTGAAAAAACATTATGTGGAGTGATGAATCACAGTACAGAATGTGGCGATCCGATGGCAGGGTGTGGGTATGGCGAATGCCTGGTGAACATCATCTGCAGCGTGTGTAGTGCCAACAGTAAAATTTGGAGGTGGTCGTGGTATGGTGTGGGAGGCTTGCGCCCCTTGTTGTTTTGTGTGGCACTATCACAGTACAGGCCTACATTGATTTTTTAAGCGCCTTCTTGCTTCCCACTATTGAAGAGCAATTCCGGGATGACGATTGGATCTTTCAACACGATTGAGCATCTGTTCATAATGCACGGTCTGTGGCGGAGTGGTTACATGACAATAACATCCCTGTAATGGACTGGCCTGCACAGAGTCCTGAACTGAGTTCTCTAGAACACCTTTGGGATGTTTGGGATTGCTGACTTCATGCCAGGTCTCATCAACCGACATTGATACCTCTCCTCAGTGCAGCACTCCATGAGGAATGGGCTGCCATTCCCCAAGAAACCTTCCCGCACCTGATTGAACATATGTCTGTGAGAGTGGAAGCTGTCATCAAGGCTTAGGGTGGGCCAAAACCATATTGAATTCCAGCATTACCGATGGGGGCACCATGATCTTGTAAGTCATTTTCAGCCAGGTGTCCGGATACTTTTGATCACATAGTGTAATTTAAATTTTGAACATGAAGAAAAATAGAATGATGAATCTATCCGTTTTAAATTCGTAATGACACTATTTGTTCATAATAAACTGCATTACTAACAGTGGCTGATTGCCGATGTTACTTTTGTGCAAGAATTAACTTCTTGTATTCTTTTTCCTTATTTATGTGCCACAATTAATGGCAGTTTAACTTTTATTTAGGTGTGCAGCAATCTTTTTGGTTCTTGCTTACAAGTTATAATTTCTAAAATAAAATATGTTAAAGAAGTATTTTGTACTAGGCACTACAAGCAGAGACGACCATCTCCTATGACTGGTCATACATCATGGCATGGATCAGTGTTGGATTCTCCCTTGTTTCATCTTCATTATTCCTCAGCGCTGCTGTCTGCCTACGTAATGAGAAAGAGGCAGAAAAAGTGAAGAATGTGCAGTACATCATGCCAGGTATAGCTGCTTGAGGCATCTGTAAACCCAGTCCCTTGTATTTTCTAGATAAGCTTCAGCATTTAGTGAAACATCTCACAATGAAATAGTGAGTGGTAATTGTTTCCCATCTGCAGTTCCCTTCTACCTTCTATGGAAAAGAGAGGAACCTTGACTAGGATTAAAGAGAAGCACTTAGTGAAGATCATGTTCTGAGAGAGAAAAGAAGTTGATGATTGGTATAGGACAAGTTTAACTAAAATTACTGGAATGGAAAATGATGTTTACTATTTTCTTGTTGAAATAGTTGTCCTGGCAGTAAACTATAAATGTGATAGTGAATGTTGAAAGTATTGTTGTTGCCACCATTGATAATCTTTATTTTATTCAGAATTGAGAATTAAAAGTAACAGGTATGAACTAAATACACTAGGATGGAGGAACTGTTATGTAGTTACTGTTAGTCAATATTAGAGACATCCTTAAAAACAGGGAGAATAAAACTAACATATAACTTCAAAAGTGTTGTGATGTTATCTTACTTTACGGTACTGTATAAAGTTAGGTATCAAGTGAATTAATTGTCAGTAACAGTGACCAACACACTAATAATACCTTGCAAAACTCGGTGTCAGAGATACAGTTTGTGAATTAAAAGTAACAGGTATGAACTAAATACACTAGGATGGAGGAACTAGAGGATCCAAATCTTAGTATTTTGAGAGCGGTATGAGTTATTGAATGAGCAATGCACATTGGGTAACTCTTGTAAACTGCTTATGCTTCATAACAGCTGCCTGCGACATTGATCCTGGTGGCACTACCTTGAACAATAATATAGAAACACATGGCATGTGTCCATGGTGGAGTTTACAACTGTTTATAGTCCACAGCTCTTTGTTAAAGGTCCCAGTGGCCTTGCTGCAGTGGTAACACTTGTTCCCATCTGGTCACCAAAGTTAAGTGCTCAGGCTTGACTAGTGCTTGGATGGGTGACTGTCCAGTCAGCCGAGCACTGTTGGCAAGGAGGGTGCACTCAGCCCTTGTGAGGCTAATTGAGGAGCTACTTGATTGTGATGTAGTGACTCCAGTCATGAAAACACAATGGCTGGGAGAGTGGTGTGTTAACCACATGCCCCTCCATATCTGCATCCAGTGATGCCTGTGGGCTGAGAATGACACACTGAGCAGTCGTTACCGTTGGGCCTCAAGTCAGTCCTGTTCAGATGGAGTTAAAGATGGTGCATTACTAATTACAGGAATTTCCAGACATGCCTGTAACATATGTTGGTGGAGGATGTATTACTCAGGAAGCCTTATCAGTATACAGAAAAAAATCCAAGAGGCTTTGTTGTAATCGGAGAGAATTTGTCCATGTGGATAGAAACCTATGAGAAGTTAGGTCATTCAAGCTACAGAGGACTGAGAAGAATCTTGGTGAAGAATTGTTTGGACAGTAGCATTTGAGGAGAGGGTATTGGATCATTTGGAAGAAGATTCGTCAATAGGTACCCTGAACTTGTGCATGATGTGCATACCACAAAGAATATAGTATGGTGAATACTGTTGGAGCATCAGTTACACCATGGCATAAACAATGCAGAGAAGAGGGGCAAATGGTTTTGAATGTAGAGTTTAGTTCTCTACATGGGCTGTGTTGAAGTATGTGCTTTGATACTGACAGTCAACAGTTTCTATGAGTTTAAGTTGTTGATATAAAGTGTAAGTTGTTTATATCAAAGACAATCAAATATTTGTGGGCTTATAATATCCATACAATTTCGCACTTAAGGGGTGGAATATTGTATGTGTAAAGAGAAGCAGTCAGCAAAGTACCCAATTAAGGTGCCCACTGTTCTTTGCTAGTTAATGCTGAACAGTGCAATATTCATCATCCTTTAAAGTTGTGTTTGAATTTGTATAGGAATTTAAGACAAGAAGCGAAGTGGTATTTCTAAGGAATGTAGGGAATAAGTCTAGAAGTGATTCTATTTACTCTTGTGATGCCAAACAAAGAACTGCAACACCACTGACAAACAAGCTGCTAAGATTGTGTCAAGTCAAAAGGCTTGCAGTAGGCTTTGACCCACAACAAAAATTTAATAAATGGGTAAATGACATGTGCAACCGTTTTGATCATTTTGATGCAAGACTGTCCATGATTGTTTCTGTTTTCCAGAAACTCTTTTGGATTTATACAAAGATCCAATCAACTTCTTTTTTTCTCTCTCATTGATCTCCACAAGTGTAATGATTCAGTAACTAGCTGCAAGTATTAATTATGTCACATGCTTTTATTTTTCTTTAACCACAAAGCCTGAGGTTAATATACAAAGCAAATAACATGCATTACTGTAGTACAGGTGATAGTACTGCCATAAGGTTTTTTTTTTTTTTAAGGGACTGAGGTTTCAGATCTTCTGGTTTCAGCTATACTAAACAAACACATCTCCAACAGCTTAACATTTCGCTACTAACAGGCAATAACTGCTTTATGTAATGCTTGAAACAGGTGCTGAGGGATAACTCACATATATCATATGACTGGTCATATATTCTTGCTTGGATCGGTGTTGGCTGGGCCCTGGTTTCAGCCATATTATTCTCAGCTGCTGCCATTTGTTTGAGAGGTGAGCGAGAAAAGGAGGAAGCAATGAACATGCAGTATTTAATGCCTGGTAAGCTTTCATTTAACTAGAGCTGTGATAGATATTAATAATCATGGATAATTAATTAATAAAGCAGGCACTGTAATAGATTTCATTTAAGTAAAATTGTGTACACAGACAACAGATTTGCATGGCTTTTGCATTCTAAAGTGCTCACAATACTTATTTGAATATCTTAAATTGGCATAATTGGATAAATACTCTCTCATATTGACATAGTTTAGCATAGCTGACCTGATTGGAGAAAAGGATAATCACAAATCATTAAATGCAAAAGCTGTATTGTTTGAATTATTTTGAAGCAAGCTTGCACCTACAATAGCTGAAGATAAAAAAATGGGCAAGAAGCTATAAGGAAGGAAAAAGGGAAGGCAGTAAAGCCAAAACAGGGGTCAAAAGGAAAAAGTTACATGTAGAAGAGCAGAGTAGATTCTTCAGTCAGAGTAAGAATAAATTTTTGATGCTTGTGAGATAAGACACTAGGAAAAGTAGCAGTAATAATAAAGACAGTAATTTTTGATTTTAATTATAATGACAGTAATTTTTGAGTTTCTTAATGTTAATGATACAAAGTACATAACTGGGTATCCAGTTTGAACTGACACTTCCATCCTCATTGACTGATTTCTATAAGGTTCTGTGAGTGTTAGTTTTGCTATCTAATAACTATGCTGAAAGTTTGTGAAGCATGTAGCCCCTTTTGATTTTGCGCTCTGAGATATGGGATGGTTGTTGAGATCTTAATAAACTGATTGTCACATGGCAGGGTTTGCTTCAGTTAAAACTTGACCATGCTTCATGTATCTGGTTGAGGCTGTTAAGGATATATTGAGATAAGAGCACAAAGCAAACTAATAAACTGAGAATAAGATTCAAATTTAATCAAAGTGTTGGATTTGACAGTCAGTTTATTAAAGCCTAATCAGTCATCCCATGAGTCAGAGCAAATAAGTCAATGAGGGCTTAGATTTCACAGAATACTAGTGCAGTTGCTGCAAATCTAATCTGCATCAAAGGGGGTACTGGCTATCAGAATATAATTAGGGTATAAATAGTGATAAGTTACCAACAATAGTTTCCAGTTTATTTGCTATCTAAATATTAATTGCTCGTAAAAGAGCTAAGAAGTTCTAATTTTTATATAAATTCAGTAAGTAGTCCAAAGCCTTCCATCTTGTCTTATGGATATGGATCAATCCAGTGTCAAAACATATGATACCAAGCAACCGAGAAATTGAATTCTGCATTTAAAAAATGCAGTAACACATAGCAGTCCTATTAGATTTGACTGCTGAGCAAATTCAGGAATGTATATGGTATGAAAGAACTACCATAAAAACAATTGAAACTACTTAAAGTTATCAGTGTACCAGGCCCCAGCTGAATTTCTACTATTATAATTTACACTTTCCGTAGTCCATTTTTATCAAGGATATGTTGCATAGCAAATGGTTTCACATAATTAGAAAGCACACATATTGCTCCTGGCAGCAAGATAAAATCTTAGGGCTTAAAGTGGTATAGGGTTTAAAGTGGTACAGTGTAGTACCCTCTGCCACACATTTCACAGTGGTTTGCAGAGAATGGCTTCAGATGTTTATGAATGTCCTGTTGACAAAGAGGTCATAATATTACTCAGGATCCTGAGTACCCTAAGCTCAAACATAATAATGTTTCTTGAGGAACTTCTCTCAAGGACTCATGGGTTCAAGAGCATCACTTGGGTAGTAATCAGCTCACTTTTCCCACTAACAGTGTTATACAAATATTAGATGCAGACATTCAGTTGTCTTTCCTGACTCCATAAATAATAGAATAGAACAGAGCATAAATAATACTGGTACAAAATACCTTTCACCATGCGCTGTACTACAGTTTGCAGAGTGTATGTATTGACTGTGGTTTGCAGAGTGTATGTACTGAAATACAATATGGTACTTAAGAATGGGAACTGCAAAACAGTGGAGAATAGCTGCAGCCTACTAAGTTAAGAACATGATTTTTGGTAATAGAGCAAGTAAATTTTCCAGTGTTTTTGACTGATTACAGATAGATTCCATCTTCCTAGATTTCTGACAAACATTTGATACTTTACCACATTGTCAAAAGATGGTGAAAATGCAATGGTACATAATATCTTCTTAGATATGTGATTGGTTTTGGCTTTAGAACCCAATACAGAAGATGGGAAATAAATGTTACATAGAAAAAAAAGACGCATGTTATGTGCCCCAAGGAAATGTAATAGGATTGCTGTGGGGGGGGGGGGGGGGGGGGGGAATTTTGACAATTTATGCAACAAATTGTTTTTCTAGGTTAGTTTCAGTTGGATAAATGCAGAATTTTTTGTTGGACATCGTGGAATATACTCACTTCAGCCCATATAGCTTCATGCAGGTTCCAGTAGGTGGCAGCACTATATGTAGTCTTCAAAATGGTGTCTGTAACAGAGGTGTGTTCCAAGCAGAGTGCTGTTATTGAGTTTCTTTTTACAGAAAATTATAGCACTGAAGATATTCATAGGTGCTTGCAGAATGTCTGCGTAATAAGTCATCGGATGAAGTGTCTGTCATCACTGCAACAGGGTCACACCAACCTGTCTGATTTAATGCATGCCAGCCAACCATACACAGGTGCGATTCCTGCAATGTTAGAACGAGCAGCAGACACTCTCATTTGAGGCAGTCAAGGGATCACAATCAAACCTCTCACTGCACAACTGGACGTTTCTGTTAGTAGTGCTGACACACTCGTCCACCATTTGGGGTATTCAAAGATGTGTGCCCGATGGGGTCCTCACCACCTACACACCTTCTGTCTACCATCTGTTTGGTCCAGTGAGGTATGCACTCCACGGGAAGAAGTAGGTGGATGGTGGAGAGGTTATTGGTGCAGCAAGATGTTAGCTCCAACGTTGACCACTAGGGTGATACCATGAGGGCATACATGCCCTCCCAGCAAGGTGGTGTAAGGCCATCACACTGAACCCAGATTATGGTAAAAAATAGTGTTTTGTAAACATAAATGTGGGGAATAATATGTTACGCAAATTATTTATCAGAAAGAGCTGGCAGGAAACTCAGATTGTTCAGTGGGGTTGCTGTTGTCTAAAGGAAAGTATCATTACTAGACGGTTGTGTTGAGGTTCAAATTTTACCATCAGATGTCACTATGCATAATGTTTTTGGGTCGGTTGTTAGTAGTTCTGTATTATTCTCCATACAGTGAATTACAAATAAAGTTGTTCTGTAGTTACATGTCATGCCTGTATTGTCAAACCACATCCCCCAAGGTTATGGGCCCAGGTTAAACAAATGGGAAAACCAACATTTTACGATTAGGTGAAACCTTAAATTCATAAGCTGAAAACTAGAGAAATAAGTTTGATAACATAACAAATATGGTGCATATGACTAATGCATACAGGGTTTGGCTATAAATGCTGTCACTTGATAATTGGAGAATGCAAGTCAAAGAACTACACATGAAAAACATTACTTGGAGGAGCTATCTAGAGACATACCACAGCCTGCAGTGATTGGTGAAGGTGAAGTGCTCTGTGCTGCAGAAAATGCATGCAAAGTAAGGATAGTAGCAGACAGAAAAGTAATAGCAGATTTGATTTTATCTATCAACCCCACTGAGCTGAAGCAAGTAAATAACTGCACTACACCAATTCAGGTATGGATTGAATCCATCTATGCATCCAAAGGACCTGCTCGCAAAGCAGTGCTGGTCAAATGCCTCATGCTTCATAAAATGCAACCTCTTGATGACATGGCACAACATGTTATTGAATTCTTCGATCTTATGGACAAGTTACAAGAAATGGATATCAACATATACAGTAATCTGTTTTCAATAATGTTGCTCTACAGTCTCCCAGATAGCTGCAAAAATTTTAGATGTGCTTTTGAATCCTGTGACAGTGTACAAGATGTTGAGATGCTGAAAGTAAAAGTCAAGGAAGAACACGAAGCAAGGATTCAGAAAGACAGTGAGAGTATGAGTGCAACAGTGTTCCTTAAATTGGGTAAACATTTTGTGGACAAGCCAAAACGTTCTGTGAGTGACAGTGACAAATCAGAAAAAAATCAAAACAAAAACAAAAAAGGGAAGAATCAGCATACAAATGCAGCTATTGTGTCAAGAAGGGACACAAAGGAGATGAATGCTTTCTCAAAAAGAAACTAGGTGTCCAAGTTGCAAACAATGTCAACGAAGGTCGTTGCTGTTTCTCTATGAAAGATTTGTGACTCCAAAAGTTTGGGTAATTAGACAGTGGTTACGCATCACACATGTGCAACAATTTGAGTGTTCACACATGTGACAAAAATGCAAGAGAATTTAATGTGTACAGACAAAAGAACTATGCAAAAGACAGTTGGAAGTGACACACAAATCGCAAACACAGCCAGTGGCACCAACTCCATAATGCTGAAAAACCACTTTGTACTTGCCAAAACTTGGAACCAATCTTAATTTCTGTGGCAAAGGTTGTGGACAACAACCACATAGTGACATTTGAGAAAACTCATACAGATATACAAGATACCAATGGTAAAGGTAAAGTGATTGCAAATTTTGTTGTTAACTTGTTTTAATTAGAAGAAAATTGTCCAGAGGTGTGTGTCATTGCTGAGCTGAAAGTAATGATAATTTGATTTGGAAATTTGGCATGCTTGAGTAGGTCACTTTAACTCATGAGATATGACCAAAATGCTCAAAAATAAGTATGTGACAGGTCTGAAATTCAGTGCTGTCAATTTCACTAGATGCACTATGTGTCCTAAAAGAAAAATCATGTCCACTGCCTTCACCAAATGATAAGTGAAATAAAAAATAAACTTCTGGAGTTAATTCACTCTGATGTCTGTGGACTAGTGAGAGAAACATCTCAAAGTGGTGCAAGATTTTTTATAACCTTTATAGACAACTGCAGCAGGTAGTTTCAAGTCTGTTTCTTTTGTCAGAAAGGAGGAGTTGTTGACAAATTCATTGAATTCAGAACCTAGTTGAAAATCAGACTAGTTCTAAAATTAAATCCTTGTAGTCAGACAACAGTAAGGAGTGAAAGAATGGACTCCTTCCTCGGAATGGCAAAAATACAGTGTCATCAAACAGTTCCATACACACCACAACAGAATGGTGTCACTGAATCAAAGAACTGTTCCTTGGTCATAGTAACTCATTGTATGCTGCTCAAAGCAGTACTACTGCCATTGTTTAGGGCCAAAGCTATCAATACAGCCAACTACATTCAAAATTGTTGCTTAAATAAAGGACTGTCTGATGGAACTCCATATGAGAAGTGACTGAAGAGAAGACCTGATCTATTTCACCTTTGTACATTTGGTCCAAAGCTTGTCATCATGGACAATCATCAAACAAAGGAAACTTCGATTGTAAACCCAAAGATGGGATTTTTGTTGCCTATTCTGACTACTCAAAAGGCAGCCTTACATGGGTACCACGAGGTCACAAGATTCATATGTCAATAGACGGAAGATTCGTTGATCACAGCGGTTTTGAGTCCAAACAAACTTACGTGGACTTCTGTGAAGATTAAATAGATCATCACCAAAGATGAGGCATCAGCATGAATTCTGCTGGATTTCTGTCAACATTTGCTGTTAAAACCCAATTGATTAACACCTCAATCTTATATGTGATCTCCTTAACAGATTCAAGGCTCTTTCCCAGAATCATCACATTCCCTAATAATGATTTCATGAACTGGTTTCTCTCCATATTGCTTCATAGTATTACCATTAGTTATTTGCATGATGTGACAGGCTTCAGAAATTAAGTATTAATGTTGCAGTCAAATACTACCAGGTTCTTTCACTCGTTTGTGGACATTATCTTGCAGTTATTCACTTTTAAAGGGACCTCCCACTCAGTGGATCACTTGGAAATACTATCTAAATAGTTCTCACAACTTGTTCGGGTGTGGTTTCACAATACAGGTGTGACACCCAATTACAGAACAACTTTATTTGTAACTTGCTGCACGGAGAATAACAGAACTACTAACAACTGACTTCCAATTTTTATAGACAGTTACATGAGGGCACCCTGAAAAGTAATGCCTCCAAATTTTTTATGTGAAAAATCTTAAAGCTTTTGTTATTAAAATTCAACATCTTTGTTCTTCATGTCTACATATTCACAGTCCTCTCTCACTAGAGAGCTCCAAATTATAGTGTATAACGTGGCAGTATATAACGTAACTATGTTGGTGCACGAGAAATAGTGTCCTGTAATTGAGTTTCAAATTCCAAGAGCTTGTCCACACTTGGAGCACCATCTCCTTCAGCATGACAATGCCAGACCACACATGAGTGCTGCAACACTTCATCCGCAACAATCCAACACCTTGGGTGCACTGTTATAGATCATCCTTCATACAGTCATGACTTTGCCACATCCGATTTTCATCTGTTCCCAGATCTTAAAGAACATCTTTGAGGACTTCACTTTGATAGCAATGAAGTGATGCAAGCAGATGTGAGCTTTTGGCTCCACCAGCAAAGTCAGACATTGTACAGTGACATCATCAACAGACTCGTCTCTCGTTGGGAGAAATGTGTTTGTCGTCAGGGTGACTATGTTGAGAAATAAATACATATACATGAATAATAAAGATGTAGAATGTTAATAATGTTCATTGTATTTAAAAAGCTTTAAATGTTTTCACCCAAAAAATTCAGAGGCTTTAGTTTTCAGCAGGACCTTGTAAATTAAGAATTGAGACTTTAGTTTATTGTTCCAGGGTGTAAGTCCCAGTCCTTCAACAAATTTCTCATACTTTGGTGATGGAGGCAGATGTTCTAGTTTCAGCGGACACTCTTGTAGAACCTGACATACGAAGTGATGTTTTATATGAATGTGCTTTGCCATTGAGTGAAAAACTTGATTATGTCCTAAATTTCCAGTTGACTGATTGTCATTGAACAGGGTGATGTATGACAGATTTCCTAAGTACAACTCCTTCATGATAGCTGACAGGCGAATCAATTCCTTTGCTGCTTCGGTGAGGCTCATGTGCTCAGCTTCATGTGATGAAACAGGAATAATTCCCTGCTTGCTTGAACGTCAGGAGATTGCTGATCTGGATAATATGAGATTGTAGGTAGTATATGACTTCCTCTCACCATTGGAACTTCCCCAGTCAGCATCTGCGAAGCCAAAGATGCTTATCCTTTCATGTTGGTCAGTTTCTTGTTTATGGTTTCTTTGAGGTATTAAAGGATTCACTTAGCCACTGTCTAGTGAAGAGAAGACTGGCTGTTATTGTACAGCTGTTGCTGCGCTGGCTTAGCTTACTGACTGCAAAGCATACGTCTAGTCGAGTACCGATGGTGCTGAACATCAACCCTCCAACCAGTTCTCTAAATGGCTAACGAATACCATATTCTGCATTCATAGCTGTTGCATCCAACTTGCTCCCAGTTGCCAATGGAGACCTTACTGGCTTGCACTCATTCATTTTGAATTGGTCTAAACCTTTTTTGATGCAGCCACTTTGATTTCCATTGATGCACAGATAGCGCCTTATGGCACCAAGATCTGTGACATTAAGTATGTCAGGTAACTCACACTTGATTTCATTTGCCCTTTCTGAGTCAGCTGAAGCAATTCTATTATCATCTACTTAAATGAGTAGGAAGACTGGACATTTTCCTACACTGTCTACAAAGATACATGGATCTGAACTTGTAGGATGCAATCCAACTGATTTGAAGGTTGCATTCAATTTGGCATACCACTGTCAACCAGCTTGATGCAGCCCATAAATGGCTTTTTCAAACTTACACAGTTTACCACCATACTTAAATGTCTGGAGCATGTCACTTGCCTTCTTGACAACAAGCTTAACTTTCTCCACATCTTTCATCTTTTGTAAAAATTTGACCAGCAAATCCAGCAGTTCCATGGGTAGTTATGTGTCAGTTGACCCACTGAGAAATTTCAATGGTGATATCCAGTTGTGAGACACGCAAGTCAAATTTGACTGATAAAGCCTTGAGTAGTCTAAATGATTGTTCTTGCAACTAGAGAGAATTTTTTCTCAAAGTCAACTCCAGGCTGTCGGTTGAATCCTCATGCAACTATTCTTGCTTTCCTTCTCAGCAAGGATCCATCATTTCTATATTTATTTCTCAAAACAGCCCTACAGTCAATTACTCTTTTATTTGTAGGCCTGTCTAGAACGTCCCAGGAATCATTTTTCAACAGAGACCTAATTTTCAATATACGTAGTCTCAAATTACTCACAATGGTCTGGACCACATAAGCCATCATAAACATTGATCTCTATTGCATTTGAAATGAAGTTAGCATCATGAATTGAAACATCAGTTGAATCTCCTCCTGGCACAGACTGTTGAGCAGGTGTGACATGTGAAGAATTACTGTCTTCATCACATGATAAGTCAGTGTCAGAATTGAATTCTTGGTCTCTAGTGACTGGAAGTCCATGTTCTTCAAAGCCATAGAATGGTTCATTATCTGACAATGACTCTGATTCAGTGTTTGTAATACAAATCCAGCACATACAGACAACTAGAAAGTCTTGGGTTGAATAAGAATATGTAAATTGTATAGGGAAGCACTCGCCTTTTAGTTGCAGCATTGAGCCTTTGACAGGCACATAGGGTAGCTGACAGCTGGGGGGAAGTGGCACCATTGAGCTGAATCTGGTGGTCATGACTATCAATTAGCTGTCCACCTGAAAGAATGGCTGCCAGTAAACTGGGATCAAGGGCTAGTGTGACCATCCAGTGACAGAAAATGTGCTAAGCACAATATGCTAAACTTCAGTAGGCTATGCCTTATGGAAACTCCCTCTCATTACCAGCTTTTTGAATTACAGAGTTGGGAATTACATCTTATCCTCTACCTACTGTCGCACACTCATCCATGTAGCCACATGTCCCACTTCATCCGATTAATCTACTCTCAACCTTTCGTCTCTGAAGTCTCCCTCATTCCCTTTTCTCCCCCCTCCCTCCCCCCACCCATCTACTCCTTCATTTAATCGTGTGCCACATGCATATCCTCCTGCCTACAACAGAGTGAGTTCATGAAACACATTCCTACCCCTTTTATCTTGTATCCTCTTCCTTCTAGCCATCAGCCACCCTACCCTCTTCCCTCCGCTCATTGCCTACTTTCTTCTTTCACCTATTCCACCTGATACAAACCTCAAACGTCAACCACAGGCCTCAATCATAGTGCAGTAGCCACCAGGTCACCTGTTGATGTTGCAAATAATTGAAACAATATGGAGTGTCTTATATTTGCATGATTAGTTTATGCACATAAAGTAGTTCTCACCAGATATCATACATTTCAGTCTGCTGCATGCACTTTGCGGCACCACAGTCCGCCTCCAAAGCCGAGTTGTCAGTGCAGCAAAATGCCATGTGAGGGACCGGTGTTCGATTCCTGCCCGTGACAGAGATTTTTCTCCATTCGGGGACTGGATGTTGCGTTGTCTTCATTGTCATTTCATTCCTATTGACATAAGTTGCTGGAGTGGCATCAGCTCAAAAGAGGTGTACCGGATGACCGGTCTACCTGACAGGAGGCCCTAACCACACCCACACCCACTTTGCTTCGTTATCTTTGACTAATGATTACTTGAGATAATGGATAACCTATTTTATCAAGAGGCTACACAGTGGCAGAAGATTTTCCTGATGGTAGATAATTTCATTAAACCAGAGTTCTTCAATATTCTACAGCAACATTACATCAAATGTTTTAACATGAGATTTTCAATGTTAAGAAATACATTTAAATAATATTTTTAAACAGCAAACCCAAATATTCTATGGGGACAACAGTGTTAATCATTTTTATATGAATTTCTTGTGCTGTAGAAATTTATTCCAGAAATTATGAAAATGGCATTATTTATAAACTTGTAGGACTTCTAACTTTTCCTATTTTGAATCATCTGTTTCTCTTTTTCAGTGTACCCACAGAAACAGCAGTATGCTTATGCCACAGGATACCCAGCCCCTTCGGCATACCCTGGGCCGTACTATCATGGTTCTCAGTATGGGCCATACAACTATTAAGTGCAGCCTGCACAAGAAATAGGATGTTATTTATGACCAGCTGCACTGTTAATGTGTTGAAAACAACACATTCCTTCAACTGGTCCAAATGTTCGCAGATATGGTTTTTTCTCTGCTGAAGGACCAATGCTCATAATAAATTTCAGTCAGACAAAAGGATTCAAAAATTATGTAATTTTGGTTTTCTGGACATTAGATTCTGAACTGACTGAACAAGTGCCTAGCCTTCCCTCACAACAAAAGCCTACTACATCCATATGACTGTATGATCCTGTGCATGGAATGTGTAAGTGGACACTAAGGGAGAGTGCATATTAATTTTTTATCCACATACATATCTCGAAGGTGCTTTGTCATAGAACTGTTATAATTTATGATGGAATATTATATGGTGAAATGCTGTATACTCTGTTCACCATATAGTTCTTCTATCTGCTGTCATTGCTTTTGTGCTGATATGTATTTACTTGTGAGTGAGGATGGGAATGTGTGTGTGTGTGTGTGTGTGTGTGTGTGTGTGTGTGTGTGTGTGT